>NC_081180.1:52019989-52253784 GCF_029867415.1 Vicia villosa
AGCTTAATTTATTTTGTTTTTAGAAAAATGACATTGTCATTAATGTTGTGAAATAGTATGAGGATTCAAATTTAGATAAGAGTGACAAATATCCTAAAGCATCAAGCATGGTGCAAAAGTTATGAATTCCATGATTGTGAGTTACAGGAAGAGAGGATTTAGGGGAAGAAAATTTAGATGGAAAGAAATAATAAAAGGAAGTCTATGATTGTATATCACGTACATCTTGTTGTAACTTGTAATTCTAAACATTTTGTTTATAATTTGTTTAAGTCTCTTTATAGTGTGATTGAGTTAAAATAGTTTCTTAAGTGTGCAGATATAATATTTTGATTGATTACAGATTGCTATCTAAAAGATCACCAAAATCAGCGCTGTCACACCTCAGAAGAAATATCCATCCATTTTTGAAGTAACATCAGCAGTTATGAAGAATGTTGAATGTTCGTTAGAAAATGATTCTCAAGTGTTTCTAAGATAAACTACTCTTTCGGATCAAAAGTTAAGATTTCAAATCTTGGATAGGCTTTTGTTTCCAGCTCAGAAATCAAGATGTTTCTGTCATACCCTAAATTTCCCCCCGAGCCTGCGTGTTTCCAGTTTGCGACATTGCAAGAGGCCAACCATTTACAAAGGTCCTTAAATATAAACTTTGTAATGGTAAAATCTTTTTCTAAGACTGTTGAAGAGTTTGGATACGGTTGTGTCACATCTTAGACTATAAAGTGCATGCATGCATATTGTACATGAAAGTTCCGATAATAATGGTTTAAAAATCTAAGGGTGTGTTTGGTTTAAGAGAGAAGTTGTGAAGTGAAAAATAAGAGAGAGGGTGTGAGAAGAGAGAAATAGATGAAAAGTATAATAAATTTGATGTATTGTGTAATAAAGGAGAAAGAGAAGAGAAATAAAAAAGAAAAAGTGTAGATTATTTTTGGAAATTTCTTTACCCACCTCCCTATCTTCTTGGTCACCTCTGGTGAAAAACCCAAAATACCCTCACTTCGGAAATGCATTTCCGAAACGCTTTTTTTTTTCAAAATTTGTCTTATTTCGGAAATGCACTTCCGAAAACACAAAAAAAAGGTGTTTTCGGAGATGCATTTCCGAAAACACCCTTTTTTGGGTTTTCGGAGATGCATTTCCGAAAACACTTTTTTGGGAGGGGGTGTCTTCGGAGATGCATATCCGAAATATTCCAAGACCAAATTGGTCTTGGAATGTTTCGGATATACACTTCCGAAAGAATTCAATAATTATTAAAAAATTAAAATCAAAGTGAATCAATACAATTAATAGGAATAAAATGAAAGTGAATCAATAAAATGAAGGTGAATCAATAAAATCAAGGTGAATCAAAATTTCCTAAACAATTTTAAAGTTAAAAATTATTTTTCTAACTTATACAAATCAAAAACATTTTAATTTTATAAGTAAATTTTGAATTATATAGAATTAAATATAATATAATATATAAATTTTGTAAATTAATAATTATTAATTTTGTATTTGAAATATATAAATATATAATATATAAATATATAATAATTAGTATATAAATATATAATAATTATTATAAATTAAAACACTCATTGTTTTAATTTTTATAATTATTATATAAATGTATAAATATATTTATAATTAATATATAATAATTATTATATAAATATATAATAATTTTTATAAATATATAATAATTATTATAATTATTATATAAATATATAAATATATAAATTAAAACACTCATTTTTTTTAATTATTTTTGTAAATATATAAATATATAATAATTATTATAAATATATAAATATATAAATAAAAAATTATAACTCATTTTGTAAGTGAAATTATTTTAATTATTTTAATTAAAATTATTTTAAATTTTAAAATATGAATCAAAATAGAAATATATAATAATTATTATTCATAACTCATAAATTATATCAAAATATATAATTATTATTATTCATTACTCATAAATTATATGAAATTTATGATATGTGAATTAATTAGTATCCTAAAATTAATTTTTGGGATTTTCTTAGATTTTTTTTTGTTGTTTCGGAGATGCATCTCCGAATTAGTCAAAATCCCAATTTTTGCGATTTTTTCGGAAATACACTTCCGAAGTCTGGAAAAATTTAGAAAAAAAAATATTTCGGAAATGCATTTCTGAAGCGGGGTAAAATGGGATTTTCGCTGGGGAGTAACCCCATAGGGAGGTGGGTAAAATACAAATATGCACATATATTAAAAATGATTCTCATTAATTTTTGTAACTTATATACAATTAACTTTTTGTTGGTGAATTGATTATATTAATTTACATGATTTAATATACCTTTAATTATTTTAGTAATTATTTTAAATCAATTTACTAAATTGGGTTAAATATTCTTACAAAAATAAATTGGGTTAAATACTTTACTCCCTCTTTCACATAAATGTCATTCAAATTTATTTATCAATGCATGCTCTCATCTACTATTCAAAATCATGGGCATAAATTTACATTCTTTTTATATATGGATGATGTCCGCGTCACTTCAAAGATGAAAAAGAAAAATTCATGAATGAAGCAAATGACAAAATTGGAAAAATGAAAAATTACATCATTTTTTCAATTTTCTTCGCAGCACAGAGGTTGTAATTCATACGGACCCACGCCAATTTAATCACTCTTTTCTACTTCTATGATATAGTATCAAACAAGAGAAGTTTATCTCTTCTTTTCAACTTTTCTCTTAGCAATTCCTCACTCTCTTACTTCCCTCATATTCCATCTGTCTCATAAAAAAATATCTTATTTATATTTTTTTCTTTGTCTCAAAATAATAATGATAATTTATTTTTTTTTTTTTATAATATCAATGTAGTATTTATTATTATTATTATTTCACTATTATACCCTCTATTATTAACTTTCACTTTATTCAATAACTCTTTTAACCACAAGTAATATAGATATTTTAGTAAATAATATTAATTTTATTATTAAAACCAAACATCTAATTATTTTCTTAAAAATAGTGTATTGCTCAAATAAGACATTTTAGTAAACTTTAAATATTCTTTTATTTATGAAAACAAAAAAAGTATATTATTTATAACTATGGTTGTTAAATTAACCAATTATACCATAGATATCATAAATGGTTTTTAATATTATAAATTTTTAATAAATTATTATTTAATTGGTATAAAAAATAATTAATAAGAATATCAATTAATTAAAACTATATTAATAAAAAAATTGAGGCCCTATACAGTAGCCTCGAATACAATGTGCATTGCTATCGGAATTTTTTTGAAGAGTTTGAAATATAATTAAAAAACACTTAAGATTAGGATTTTAAATTTAATTCTAAATTTTGTGTTTTGACAAAAAAAAAAAACTTGAACACACTACCGCATGAGTAGGGGTGGCAAAACGGGCCGTGGGCCGCCGGGCCGGCCCCCGCACCCGCCAAAAAATGGCGGGTTGGGTTGGTATTTTAGGCCCGCCGCTCGCCAAAGTCCGCCCCGCCAAAACCCGCCGCCCACCATGCTCGCTCCGCCAATGTCCGCCGCCCGCCAAAGCTCGCCGCTCCTCCAAAATTCTCTCTTTTTTAGTTAATTCTAGTAATTTCAATTCTTGATGGTTTATTTTATATATTTATTTTTAAATATATAATATTTTTTTAAGTAAAATTTATTAAAAAGTTGCTTTTATAAAAAATTATTTTAAAAAATAAGTAAAAAATTTAATTAAAAGGTAAAAAAAACCTATTAATCTATTAAAAAAATAAAGAAAAAAATATAAATAAAAATAAGCGGGTAAGCCCGTCGCCCGCCAACCCGCCATCTTGGCGGGGCGGGCATGATTTTTGTGCCCATTTCACTTGGCGGGCATGCCCACCCCGCTTGTTTTTTGGCAGGCTTAAGGCAGGGCGGGCGGCCCGTTTTGCCACCCCTACGCATGAGCAATGTTATTGCCACCATTGTGACTGATGGACTCATATAATTTTAATATAGAAATGCAAATAGATAAAACCCGAAAAGGAGATAATACAGTAATACATAATATAGTACTTACACATATTATGAATTAAACTTGTGATTACATAAACCCGAAAATCCTAATTAGAAGATAAAAACGCATAATTTAGTAGAGCAATTAACTAGAAATTAACTAAACAACTAATTAACTTTGATAATACTTAAGTATGTAAGGATAATGCATGCATGCATGCACGTACAGCTTACTCATAGTTTAAAGAGGTGGACAAACAAAACCAGGAGGAGGAGTTTTCCCACAAGTGACTAAAGCTTGAAGAGCAAGAGGAAGGAAAATATTCAGATTAAGAACCTTAGCCCTAATAACAGTACAAAGACAAATAGCAGCTTCGAGATCTAGCAATCCATGAATAACAGGACAACACTCATTCTCCACAGGGTTTCCAATCCCAACATGAACAAGACCTCCAAGAACATCCAAACAAACTCCAAGTTTGAGTGCATCGATTGGGCAAGTTGGATGAACTACTGGTGGAGGAAAAACAGGAGATACTGTTGGTGGAGGATATATGATCGTCGGAGGTGGTAGCAGAGGCGGAGTGACGATAATCGGCGGGACGACAACAACGGGAGGAGGAGTCACTATTGGCCGTCCTTTTCCACCGCCGTGATGCGGTGGATGTTTTGGATGGCTTGGTTTGTGGTGGTGGTGGTGAGGTGCTGGATTTGGTGTGCATGTACCACATGCATGTATCATCACTGGTGTTATGATATTCAACATTAATATCTTGATGATGAAAAATAAAGCTTTTGATTTTGATGATGGCATGGTGAATGGTGTGAATGTGATACACACTTTCTTTGCTTTTCCTTGAATTTGATACTGCATTGATATACTACAACTACAGTGTGTTGTTTATATAGCTGTCCTTGATGAGGAACCAACCAGTGAAGCGGTGATGGTTCTGAATTTGATTTAACTTTTTCGTACATATTAAAAATGGTAGAATCAAATTTTTAACTTGCTATAACTAATGTAAAAATGGTCAGTGTTATAGAACATATCCCTAGGCTTCTGAGTGCAGAGATATAATTGAAGTTTTTGGAGTTTTGTTGGTAAATTTGTGATTTCGAGAGTGAACCCGTGACTCTTGTGCAGTACTACAATCCGTGAACAGTACATGCATGGTGTTCTGAAACTTGCTGAACATGATGCTATAATATTTCATTTTCTTTGCATTTTATCTCTTTGGTTTTTTCACATAAATTGCAATATTCTTCTTCTCTTGGGGGTGAGATGGTTGACACCTCTCTCATTCTTCTTGACACGTTATGATGAGTGGAAGAAGCATGTAAGCCAAGAAGAGAGTTTGGACAATATAAACAATATTCATCATTTGTATTAGGTAAATTCTACATATATATTTTGTCAATGTGTTATCAACAATTGAGTAGATATATGTTGCTGATATAAGAAACAAAAGATTTGTTTGTCTAATCACATGCTCTTGGATTTCAATGCAGTAAGGTAAACCTTAGACAAAGGAACTAAATTTTGTAATAGAGAAATTCTGGCGGCATCAGCAATGGTATAGCTATTTGTACACTCTTACTTACACCAAATAACTACAAGGTATATATTGCTGGTATAGCTATTTGTACACTCTTACTTACACCAAATAACTACAACCTATATATTGCTCACCGTATTTTATATGACTAACCGTATTTTTTATTAAAATAATATTATATTTTTAAAAATAACTTTTTTTTGAAAAATATTTATTTTTAAAATTCATTTTATAACACAAATATAAAATTGTATCCATTAATCAACTTCACAATTCTATTAAATACAAAAATGCATGTCAATAACCACTTATTTTATTTATAATTTATTAACCACTTTCAGTACTATATTAATCAATAAAATGCATACTATTAACCATGTTTTGACACTAAATTATAAATGTATTAACCAACTTTTACACTTAACTAATCAATGTTATTTTACTATTTAATTTTTTTATGTTTGAGAACTCATTAACCAAGTTATGAACTATATCAACCAAACTTATACATAATATTAACCAAAGTTTGTTATCAGAACACTCGATAACCAAATTATAAACTATATTAACCAATTTTTAACACTCAATTAACCAACTTTATTTTATAATTAAATTTTTTTTGGAGTAAATAATACTTTATTACCACAAAAAAAAACAATAGAGTTCATGCCGATCAAGAGATCCGGGCTACAAATCAAACCAAAAGAACACAAAACAACCAACAGAAAAGTCTTTACTGGATACCAAGTAAAGTCATATTAATGTTTCCCCTAAGACTCTCCTTTGCCTTGCAACGCACGATCACCATATGTTGGATTTTGGTGACAAGATCGACCTGCTGGTAGGAGGTGTTGCTGAAAACACAATCATTTCTCATCTGCCAAACATGATAAACCGTTTCAGCTGCAACTATCTTAAGCAAAGTACGTTTCCAGCCTTTTTTTACCGTTTCCCTCTCAAGCCAAATCTTCTCCATGTACCACAGACTACATCTTCTATTGTAACCAATCCATTGAAGTATTCTTTGCCATATACTACGAGTATACCTACAATCAAAAAACAGATGGTTTAATGACTCAGTCGTATTACAGAAGCAACAAAGCCCATCAGTTTGAATCCCAATCTTTTCAAGTCTATCTTTGGTAGGAAGGCGACCAAGTAAACTCAACCACAAGGTGAAGCAGGCCCGGGGTCTGGCATGATTCTAGAAAAAAAATCTTTCTCCATTGCACCTGAGTGTTGTTGCCCCTTATATCTTTATACATCTTTATAAACATAAAAAAATTCAAAACTATTTTTTTATGCCTAAATATATATTAATCAAACTATAAATTATATTAACCAAATTGTAATATTTTATTAACCAAAGTAATTTTTAAAAAATATATATATATATATATATATATATATATATATATATATATATATATATATATATATATATATTGTTCACATTTTGGGTGTATGTGAATGATTAGTTGTGATGATATCATTTCTGTTCTGACATAAATAAGCACTTATACTCCTATTCTTAGAAATAATAAATTAGGTGTTATTAATTTAAGTTAAAATTTAAAATAAATAATCAATTGTCAATTGGTTCAGTGGTTATTGACGCTTAATTTGGTAGGGGGTTGGAACCACTTGATGCCAGAATTGACTCCCAAACCGAACTAAACTGATGGTGATAAACCAAGAAAAAAAATTGGAAATATAAGATGGTGGTTATAATGAAAGAGAAAACAATTATTTTTATTTTTTAATTAATAAAAACTTTTTGATTATTGTAAGAACAACTACGAATTATATTAGTTTTTTTGTTGTAACATAAAATCAATATCATGGAATCCAATCCTTGATTTTTTTAATCAAAATGCCACATATATTTGAAAATAAAGTACTAAAAGACACACATTGTAAACATTTTGCTTAAGATGCCACGTGTGTTTTTTCTTCTAAACAAAAGTTTATATTATTGGGGTCTCGAATTTAAGTCCGTTCAAAATCAAATTAAATGATAGTCACTTTACAATTAGATAAATCAATTTTTATTGTTAATATTCTTAATAATAAATATTTAAGTTAATAATTCAAAACAAATATTTACTTATTTCAAATAATAAATAAATAAATATTGATTTTAAATAATAAAAAATTTAAAAATAAAATTAATAAAATATAAATCCTAAATATAATTAATCAAATAAAAATAAATTAACTAATATTTAATTAAATTACTATTAAACTAATTGATCACTATTTAGTTTGAATTAACTAAATAATTTAAAAATTAATTAATTATTTAATTTAAATTAATTAAATATTTTAACAATTAATTTAGAAGCAGAAGATTGCATCTGACATTAGCTATGGCATTGGAAATCTCCCTTTCAAGTATTTGGGCGTTCCTCTTGCAACAAGGAAAATCACCATTAACCAATGTCAGCCTCTAATTAACAGGATGTTGGGGAAGATTCAGCATTGGTCTTCCAACTTTCTGAGTTATGCTGGAAGACAACAATTGGTTAAAAGCACTCTTATATCAATAACTGGCTATTGGATGTATGTATTTCCTTTGCCTAAAAGTGTTATTAAGAGAATTGATTCTATTTGCAAGAATTTTCTATGGTCTGGAAAAGCCACTGGCAGAAAAGCATTAGTTTCGTGGGAAGCTGTTTGCCAACCAAAAAATGCTGGAGGCCTGAACCTCACCTACCTGATTGATGGGAATAAAGCCACTATTATAAAGATGCTCTAGAATTTACATATGAAAACTAACAAACTTTGGATCAGATGGATTAATGCATACTATCTGAAAGGAGAGACCATTATGCATTGGCAAGTGAAAGACACTCATTCTTGGATGATCAAGAATATCATCAAGGTGAGGGAGCTAGTAATGACTAGTGAATATTGGGAGAAAAGTGTTCAATTGCAGAATTTTAAAACCAGTGAGATGTATAAAGAAATCAGAGGCAGTGATACCATTAGAAACTAGAGAAAGCTCTTTTTCCATAATTATGCTAGGCCACAAGCTTGCTTCACTATGTGGATGGTCCTTTGGGGGCGCCTCCCTACCAAATAAAGATTGGGGAAGATTCAAATTATCACTAATGGATTGTGTATTTTATGTGGGCAACAGGAAAATATAAGACACTTATTCTTTGCTTGTAACTACACGACTGATGTTTGGCAAAAGGTTCTTACTTGGCTTGGATACAACAGAGCCAATGGAGATTGGAATGATGAGAGTTGGATTATTATGGAAACACAAAAGAAAAGATGGAGAAGAAATATCCTTAAAATGGCTGCTACAGAAACCGTTTACCAGATATGGCAAACTCGTAATGCGATGTGTTATGAACAAATAGCACCGGAGAAGGATATTGTTAAACACATTCAGGTTGCTGTAATATTGCGTGCCCAGGCCAAAAAGATCCTCAAAGACCATGTGCAGCTAGCTACTTTGGAGATTAGTTAATTTGTTTTTTTCGTTTGTTGACTAGTTTATGTTGTTTTGTTTTGAGGCCTGGATCGTGTTGATCGGTTTGTATTAACTGTTTTTAGTAATAAAATATATATTTTACTCCAAAAAATATATATTATAACAATTAATTGAATTACTACTAATTGAATTAATTATTATTTAATTTGAATTAGTTTGAAAAAAGTAAATATTTATCTGAGTGTTATTTAATTTCATTTACATATAATTTAATTTATTTCTAATTGATTAAATATATTGAGGATTTACATTTTATTAATTTTATTTTTAAATTTGTGTATTATTTGAAATTAGTAAATATTTATTTAGGTGTTATTTTGAAATAAGTAAATATTTGTTATAAATTATTAAGTTAAGTATTTATCTTTAAGAAAATAGAAACTGTAATGTGATTATCCTTTATCGGACATAGGTTCGAGACTCATTTGTACAAATTTTGTAATTTTTATTTTAAATTCTGAATTATTTAGTATTATTAAAAATGTTGGAAATTTTTTGTGATGAATGTATATTATAGTTTAGTGGCAAAGACTTAAGAGATTGTTTAAAAATGATATGTTTTGTGTAATTTTTGTAAGGGACCAAAATGGGTCTTCAGTCTTTTATTAAATTTACCTCTCATTTAAATATATACAGTAATATTGTGGAATAACCTAAACCTTATGCTATGGTAATACGTGCTCAGAACTGAACCTACATTTCTGGATAGGGGTGTGCATTTTTACCGGTTTATGTGATCCATAACCATAAATTTGGTTTCCAGATTAAAAAAACTCAAACCATTTTAGTTATTAACTGATCCAATCCATTTAAAAAAACCAATAACATTGGATACAATTTATTCAAAATTGGTTTTTAGAACCCGTTTGTTTTGGCTTTTTTTTAAAATGATTTTTATAGTGTTACCAAATTTGGTGGAAAAAAAATTTACAAAGAAACTTTTTATAAAAGCTTCAAATGAAAATTTTGTTTGAATAGTTATTCTTAAAATGTGATTTTAGGTATTTTATCTATTTATGGAAAAAAATTTGGATATCAAAATTTCAAAAAATCACTTAATTTTGAAGCTATTTCAAATAGATTTTCATAAAAATCATTTTTAAAATACAACTTTTTAAAAAAATTATGATTTTGACTAAGTTTTGGTCTTCAATTATGTATGTTTATGTTATAGGATGTCAAATTAAGTGTTTCATTTTAGAAAAAACAAATATAAAAAAACTTATAATATTTTGAAAAACAGTTTTAGAAAATCTATTTTCAAAAATACAAAGAAAAAATCCATTTTTTTAAAGCTGAAACAAACTGGCCCATATTCCTAATCCAATTTACTCGAACGTTAAAAATATTTCTCTCTAAATGTTGTTACATATTGATTAACGGAATCACTTCCTTAATTTTTTGAATCCCAACATTTAACACACCTTACTAACTACTAATTAGTAAATATTAATCTTTTAACTAAATATTTTATTTTAAAATACTTTAAATATTAATTAAGATTTATTTCATAATTTAAAAGAAGATTTTACATATTAGAATAATTTTTGTTGTGATGTTTAGATTTACTTGCAAACGTGTTTGAAGCAGTGGTCGTTGAATTTCGTCAATCAACACATAGATCATCATGCAAAAGTTTAAATACCATAAGACAAACCAAAATTTCAATGATATACAACAACAAATTTAGTTAATAGAAAGAGACATAAAGAAAATTATTAGAAAACAAATAAATAGTAAATTAGTATAAAAAAAAATACTTGTTGTAATTGAATTCCAATCTCACAGTTTCTTTCAAGCATCCCTACAACTTTAACATCTCTATATCAATGTTAACAAAACAAACTTAGGGTTGACTCTGAGCATGGAACTATGGGAGATTAATCTCTAAGATTTTTTGCTTAAACTCCTAACCTTAGGGTTAGGGGCCTTGGTCTTGGGGTTTGTTCTCTCTGGTTTATTGATTGCTCTGTTGAGTCCTCCTGGCTCCAGTTTTGTTTGTGTTTTTGGTTCTTCGCACAGGTTTTTGACTTTCTGTTCTGGCGCTTTCGTCCATGGAGTGGCATAAGGTTGGGAAAAGACCCTTTCGTAATTTGGTAGTGAAGTGGGATGTATTTCCGTTTGGCGGGGTGCAGAAGTGTTCCGATGAGGCTATCTCGTCCATTTACTTCTCTGAGTTTCCGGATAGAATACGGGCCTCTGATATCTTCAAGCTTTTTGGTCGTATAGGAGATGTGACGGAAGTGGTCATTTCTCCCCATAGGAATAAATGGGGGAGACGTTACGGGTTCGCAAGGTTTAAAGAGGTGGAAGACTTAAGATTGTTGGCGGTGAAGCTCGATAACATCTTGATAGACGGGAAGAAGATTCATGCTAACCAACCGAGATTCGAACGTAAGGGACCAAGGCCTCTGGTGACAGGTGGTTCGGTAAGGGGTTTGGGCAAGAAGGAAGGAGAGGAGAATTGCAGGGGTGAGGGGATCAAGGCTTGTTCAAGGAGGGTCCAAGTCAATACATCTTTTGCAAATATTGTTCAGAAGGGGAAGATTCAAACAACAACGAATCCATATCTGTTAGATTTTTGTACGAAGAAGGAGGATAGGGAAAGGTGGGACAAGGCTTTCATAGGGGAAGTTTTATTTCCGGGAGACACATACAACATCCAGACTCACTTTGAAATAGAAGGTTTCTTCTCTGTGAAAATCATTCCCTTAGGTGCTAATTTCTGCCTGTTAGAAGAGTTGGAGGAAGGTATCATTAAAGAGTTAATTAGCGATAGATGCACTTGGTGGAAATAGTGCTTTCGCTGTATCAGGCCTTGGCGGAAGCGGGATGTTGATAATGAAAGAGTTATGTGGATCAAGGTTTTTGGAGTACCATGTCACGCCTGGAATGTTGAATTTTTCATTGCTCTTGCTAACTCTTTGGGGAGGTATATTTGTGTCGACGAGAACACAATGACGGGAAAGACGCTTGATGTTGCTAAAATCCTTGTTAGGATACCATTGAATTTTTGCCTGAAAGAATCTGTAGCGGTGATTATAGACGGGGAAGAACATGTGATTGTTTTGCGTGAAGATTCTTATGGTCCTCTTAGAAAAACTTTCAACCAGAACGATCCCGCCCAGAATAAAGGTGAATCGTCTAGCTCTGAGGACTCGTGGTCCTTTCCGGAGGGAAGCGTTTCCGGCGAAGAAGACGACGGCCGGTCTTGGAAAATCAACCCTACAGAGGAAAAGTCAAATCTTAACTTTAGTAGTGGTTAGAGTAAAGAAATGTCACTTCATGTTCACAACACGCCAGAAGGAAAAGGAAGGGAAGATCATAGAGAAGTTGTGCTGGCTAAAAGGTTTCCTACTTTCGATGAAGCGGTGCAGATGGCAGGTGAGGCAAAAGAGGCAGATCATGCGAATAGAAAAGCAACAGAGTACTCTGCTTCTGACCCTATTTCCATTTCTTCTTCTAGGATCTCAAAAGTTATGGATTCTTTGGAGAAGACTGTAGAAGTCTCAGGCTCTAGTTTCGATGCTATGGTGGAAGCGGCGGACAGAAAGATTAAGTGTAGGTCTCAGATTAAAAAAGGGAAAAGGGTATTGTTTAAACCTATTGAGCATTTTAGTGGGCCCGGTAAAAATACAAGTGTTTGGCCCACAAGGTTAAAAAGGCCCAAAAAACCATTACCGCAATCACAAAATAGGAAGGCCCAATATAACGTTCTGCATGTGGCTGGCCCTACCGAGACTGAGGGAACAAGCGGAAAATCGGTGTACGGAATGGATCCTTCAATCTGGGAATATCAAATTCACAATTTTTATGGTGAACATTCAGACGAATCAGGTATTGTTAGATGCAACAACAGAATTCTCTCTAATTTCGGACCGTATGGAGATGGAAAATTATTGAAGGAGATGGAGAAAATAGGAGTGGGGATACGTGGGAAGGGGACGTTGTTGAAGAAGAAGGTCGTGGATTTCAATTTTTCAGAAGCGGGGAGCTCAGAGCGCAGGAAGGTGAACTCCAATCAGTTGACATGATTATTGGTACCTTAAACATAAGAGGGGGAGGTAGTCTGATTAAAAGGAAGAGGGTTAACAACATTATCTGCAAGGGTCGGGCAGATTTCTTTATGATTCAGGAAACAAAATTGGAGGACATTTCAGAGATTTTGGCTAATAGCTTCTGGTCTGGAGATGATATTGGTTATTCTTTCTTGGCGTCGGAGGGACGATCGGGCGGTATTGTATCTTTGTGGAGAAATAGCACTGTTACGGTTATAGCTGGATTTCGTGGCAAAGGCTTTCTGGGAACAAAGGTTAGCTGGAAGAATGCTGTTTACTATATAGTCAATATTTATTCACCCTGTTCTATTAACTTAAAAAGGGATCTTTGGAAGAATTTACTGGAGCTAAAACAAAGATTCTCGGATGGGGAATGGATCATCGGGGATGATTTTAACGCGGTAAAGAAGAGGAGGGAGAGGTATGGGAGGTCTAGTGATAGTAATTCTGCGGAAAGAAGAGAGTTCTCGGATTTTATTGATGGTTGTGGTCTTGTGGATGTCCCTTGTAAGGGGAAGAAGTTTAGTTGGTATAGCGATGATGGGAGGTCCAAGAGTAGAATTGATAGAATCCTTGTGTCGGATGCCATTGTTTCTTCTTGGGGGTGGTTGGTCAATTCATAGGCAATAGGGATATTTCGGATCATTGCCCGGTGTGGTTGGAGGTGGATAAGGAGGATTGGGGTCCTAAGTCGTTTAAATTCAACAACGAGTGGTTTTCTAACAAAGACTTTCTTCCTTTTGTCGAAAGAGAATGGATGAAGTTGGAAGTTAGTGGTAGAGGTGATTTCGTGTTGAAAGAGAAATTTCGGGTCATTAAAGACAAATTGAATTGGTGGAATAGAGAGGTGTTTGGTAAATTCAATTTGGAAATGGAGGAGGGAGTTAGGGATTTAAATAATTTGGATGACATGGAGGTTACGGACGAGGAAAGCTTAGGTTTGAAAAGAGAAGCGAACAATAGGTTTTGGTTGAATCTTAAGATTAAAGAGAATATGCTAATTCAAAAATCTAGATTAAAGTGGTTGAATGATGGGGATTCTAATAGCAAGTTCTTTCATAAAGTTATAACGGAGAGGAGGAGAAGGAACCATATTAGCTCTATAGTCACTAGTAATGGGGTGGTTAATTCGGTTAAAGATGTTAAAGAAGCGGTTAGAGTGCATTTTGAAGAAAAGTTTGTGGAAGATTGCTATGAAAGACCTTTGTTAGAGGGTATGGATTTTAATTCGTTAAGTGAGGAGGCTAGACATTCTTTGGAAGTTCCTTTTTTGGAGGAAGAAATTAAAGAGGCGGTGTGGAGTTGCAATGGATCGAAGAGCCCGGGCCCGGATGGTATGTCTTTCCTTTTTATCAAAAATTGTTGGTACTTCATGTGTAAAGATGTTATAGCTTGTATTGAGGACTTTCACTCCAGTGCTTTCTTATCCAAGGCTATTACTTCTTCTTTTATCTCTCTAATTCCAAAGACCTCTCATCCTTTGGGATTAGATGATTATAGGCCTATTTCTTTGGTGGGGTGTATTCACAAGATCATTTCTAAGTTGTTGGCTAGAAGGATAAAGAGTGTTTTATCGTCCATTATTTCTAATAGCCAAAGTGCCTTTATTCCGGGAAGACAATTGTTGGATGGAGTTCTTGTTGCTAACGAGTTAGTGGACTATGTTTCTAAAGAAGGAAGAGAATGCTTACTTTTTAAGGTGGATTTTGAGAAGGCCTACGATAAAGTGAGTTGGAATTTTCTTAGATTCATGTTGAGAAAAATGGGATTCGGGGATGTGTGGATGAGGTGGATGGAGGCGTTAATCTTTACTAGTAAGATGTCGGTGTTGGTTAATGGGAGTCCCACTTGTGAATTTGGGGTGCATAGAGGATTACGCCAAGGTGACCCGATTTCTCCTTTTCTTTTTGTTATAGTGGCGGAAGGGCTCAAACTTTTGATTAATAAGGCGGTAGAAAATGGAGATTTTGCGGGGTGCAATGTGAAGGGTAGATGTTTTGTTGACGTCCTTCAATTTGCGGATGACACTCTTCTTATAGGTGATGGGAGTTGGAACCATCTTTGGGCTATTAAGGCGGTTTTGAGGGGGTTTGAGTTAGTTTCGGGTCTTGGGATTAATTTTCACAAGAGCAAGCTTATAGGTTACAACATTAATCTTCGCTTTTTGGAAGTGGCTAAATCCTTTCTTGGTTGTAAGTTGGAAGCTAAGGAGTTCAACTTTCTTGGCATTATGGTAGGTATTAATCCTAGAAGGGTGACATTTTGGAAACCTTTGGTAGATAAGATGAGGAGGAGATTATCTAATTGGAAAAATAGGTGGGTTTCTTTCGGTGGAAGAATCACTCTTATCAAATCGGTGCTTAGTAGTATTGCTATTTTCACATTATCTTTCTATAAAGCTCCGGTGAAGATCATTAAGGAAATCAACAAAATTCAAAGCAATTTCTTATGGGGTGGATCGGAGGAAAGGAGGAAAACTCATTGGGTTGGTTGGAGTAACGTATGTTTACCGGTAGAAAAAGGAGGTCTTGGCTTGCGAAGAATGGAAGAATTTAATTTGGCCCTTTTATTGAAATGGAAGTGGAGAATCCTTGAAGAATCCAATTCTTTATGGGTTCGCATGTTGAAGGCTAGATATGTCGATATTAGAATTCAAATGATTGGTAACGGAGGAAGAATGATTAATAGGAAGTCTAGCTCCGTGTGATGGTCGGACATTTGTGCTTTGGAAAAAAAATTCCCGGAAGATTTCTTTGCTAAACACTGTTTTTTTAGTTTGGGAAATGGTTACTCTACATCCTTTTGGCATTCCCATTGGAATGACGAAGGACCTCTCAAGGACCGTTTTCCCGTTTCTTTCAATGCTTCTACTTTACAGGAGGTATCCGTTGCTAGCATGGGAGGTTGGAGAGACGATTGTTGGCATTGGAGCGATTTAGGTGTGATGCTGCCAGCTGATTCTGCTACTCACCCAGAAGTCGCGCGGCTGAATCTGTTTTTGTGTCAGCGCTGCCCGACTGGCAGTTCTGAAGACACAGTCCGTTGGAAGCCGTCCCCGGACGGTAGGTTCTAGGTTGCATTTTGTTATTCGGCTTTATGCGAGAGGTATGTTTGCTTCGGTCCGTCTAATCGTTTTGATTCTTCTTTCTCGTCTATTTGGAAAGTGGAAGTACCTCTTAAAGTTAGAGCTTTTGGGTGGAGATGCCTTCTTAATAGAATTCCTTCTAAGGATTCTCTTTTTCTTAGAGGAATAATTCCTCCTTCCTGTAGCCTTGCTTGTGTTTTTTGTGAGGATGCTACTGAATCGTCGAACCATTTGTTTTTGCTTTGTTGTAAAACAGTGGACGGGTGGAAGGATTTGTCCGATTGGTTGGGGTTGAATTTCCATATATGCCATGACTTCCAAGAAAGCTTTTGTAGGTGGAGAGTAGCTTGTCTTAAGTTGAAAATTAAGAGCGGGAAGGCGGGAAGCATTTGGTTGGCAATTGTTTGGAGCATTTGGCTTTGTAGGAATAATATTATTTTCAAAAATGGTGGATGGAACTATAGAGACATCGTTTGGGATTGCAAAGCTTTGCTATGGAGGTGGTCTTTTATAGGGAAAATTAATCATTCTAATTGTAACTTTTATGAGTTTAGCAAAAACCCTTTGCTATACTTATCTTAGGTTCTATTTAGTGAGTAATCTTCTTGTATTTTGGGTTAGTTCCTAGGCCCTCATCTTGTAATCATGCTCGGATCCTTTTGATCCTTATTAATATATTTCTTGATTACAAAAAAAAAAATGTTGAATGAACCGTGCAGTGTGTTCATCACAGTAAGCATAAAAATTTCAAAGCTAGTTGAAGCAAAAAAAAAATTCTTTGCCCACCTCCGAACCTTCTAAGTCACCTCTGGTGAAAAACCCAAAATACCCCTTACTTCGAAAATGCATCTCCGAAATGCAAGAAAAAGGTGTTTTCGGAGATGCATCTCCGAAAGCGTTTTTTTTTTCAAAATTTGTCTTATTTCGGAAATGCATTTCCGAAAACACCATTTCGGAAATGAACTTCCGAAATACTGCGCGTTTTGCAAATTTAGCAAAACAACCCACCTCCCCCATTCACTATACCCTAAATCTACTTCAAACTTTCTCTCTTCAAAAATTTCTGCAAAAGCAAGTGTGTATCAATCATTTGGACATTCCAAAAGCTTCCCAAACTCAACCTAAATCATCCCAATCTCTTCAATTGGTAAGTTTTTCAATTTTTTCAATTTTTAGATCCATTATTAAAATCTCTATTAGGGTGTTTAGAAATTGCAAAAACTGTATTAGATTAGGTTGGTACTGCTATTTAGGTTGTTTAGATTGAATAAAAGTTGTTTTGAAGTTTGTTTTGGGGGTCTGCCATGGAAGTTGGAGAAAACTTCCTCGCAGGGGTGTTTCGGAAGTTCATTTCCGAAAACCTCCATTCCTAGTTTCGGAAATGAACTTCCGAATTGTATCAGAAGTACAATTTTTTTAGTTCTTTATGTTGTCTTGCATATTAATCGATTTTAATTATTTTCAGGAACATGCCAGGCAACCAAGCACGCATCAG
Source organism: Vicia villosa (assembly GCF_029867415.1). Taxonomy (NCBI): domain Eukaryota; kingdom Viridiplantae; phylum Streptophyta; class Magnoliopsida; order Fabales; family Fabaceae; genus Vicia; species Vicia villosa. The sequence goes on from NC_081180.1 coordinate 52,037,697, forward strand.
ACAGGGTAGAGAGACACAGACTGCGTCGGATAGACGCGAGCAGGCGGCGGCGCAGCTGGCGTCGACACACTGACGGGGGCAGGACCGGGGACGACGTGTGCGAGTTCCCGTGGAGATGGACGAGGGTACCTCTACATCTGGATCGAGGAGTCGTCTGGCTCGGGTATCTTCTTCCCGCCAGCGAGAGGAGGAGGAGGAGGAGGAGGAGGAGGTGGCAGTGTCATACCACGAGGCGGAGGAGGTACCAGATGTTGACCCTCCACTCGGGGAGGAGGATGAGCAGGAGGAGGGCTACCCGGGAGGGCCCAGTGACACTTCTGTGCTGCTTACCTACCGCAAGCACGTCACTCGGCGTATCTGGGAGGGAGAGGTATTTTTTATAATTTGCCCGACTACATTATTTAATCGTTTATAATTTAGACGTTTATTCAATATTTTCTTAACGGTCTATTTAACATACTTTTTTATTTGTTTTTTTTGTAACAGGAGAGAGAGCCGTTGAAAATGGTGAACAACGCCCGGAAGGTTTTCAGTCTGTTTAAACCGACTGCCGAGTGGTTTAACGACGCTGTGAGAGGTTCAGGGCTTAGTGGGCTCTGCATGACGGGGTATTCCACCATCAGCCACGGCATGCAGGGGGCCTTTGTGGAGCGGTGGCACAAGGAGACGTCTTCTTTCCACTTGCTAGTTGGGGAGATGACGATCACCTTGCATGATGTGCAGTGTCTTCTCCACCTGCCGATCAGGGGGGCGCTGTTGACCCACTCCCGGATCTAGAGGGTCGAAGCCAGTGAGTGGATGGCGCTCTATTTGGGTATGGAGCCCGAAGCTGCTGACTATGAGTGCATCACGACATCTGGGCCTCATATCTGGTTCACCACACTGAGCCGCTATTTCGAGCTCCACCTGGACGCGGCGGCCGATGCCGAGGATGCGGGTGACGACATATTTACACATTATCACCGTGGCTGCGCTCTCTGGTGCTGGTACATGCATGTGGTAGGCGCTACGATCTTTGTGGACAAGAGTGCGAGGTACGTCGTTGTGACCTACCTCCGCTACTTCATGGACTTGACCACTGTTCACCAGTGGAACTGGGGGGCAGCTACTCTGGCATACCTATACCAGAAGCTGAATGAGGCCTCCAACTAGAGGACGAGGCAGTTGACTGGATCCTGCACACTACTCACGGTACGTTTCATTTTAATTGTTTCGTATTTATTTATGTTTCGTATTTGTGTTTCGTATTTACTTATGTTTCGTATTAATTTATGTTTCGTATTTACTTACGGTACGTTACATTATCGTGTTTGTGTTTCAAAGCTGGATCATCTCTTACTTCTCCCAGATCCACGGCTTTCACATTGATCCTGAGTACGTTGACGCCATGCCCAGGGCCGCCGGATACGTTCTCTAGAGGGGGAACAATGCGGTGGGACCATACCGTGGGTACCTGGACCGCACGATGCACGATGACGTCACCTGGAGGCCATTCAGTGACTACACTCAGGTTGTCCCCTTTGACGGCATATCTTTATATTCTGGCTGGTTGGCATGCGGGACCAGCATCATGGTCCGGTATCTCCCTGAGCGGTGCATGCGGCAGTTCGGATTTGTGCAGATGATACCTAGGTCACCTTTTGAGGCTGCTCCCGACACAGTGACCAGAGTGCAACTCACTGCCATATTTGAGGATTGGGAGCATCATGTGGTACCAGAGGAGTATCGTCGCATTCGGGTCACCCAGGACTGGCACAGTGTGGAGGGGTACGTCACATGGTTCAACCGGTGTCACATCCTCTGCTGACACCCGACGCTCCCGGCGCTCCTAGGCCAGCATACGAGGAGATCCTGGAGAACCAGCAGGCCGAGGATTGAAGGATAGAAAAACACTTAGAAAGGGGGGGGGGGATTGAATAAGTGTTTCTTTAAATCTTGGACGATAAAAATAAATTGCACAATTATTTTTATCCTGGTTCGCTGTTAACGAAGCTACTCCAGTCCACCCCCGCAGAGATGATTTACCTCAACCTGAGGATTTAATCCACTAATCGCACGGATTACAATGGTTTTCCACTTAGTCCGCAACTAAGTCTTCCAGAGTCTTCTGATCACACACTGATCACTCCAGGAACAACTGCTTAGATACCCTCTAAGACTTTTCTAGAGTCTACTGATCAACACGATCACTCTAGTTACAATCTGCTTAGTTCACTCCTAAGACTTCCTAGAGTATTCTGATCAACACGATCACTCTAGTTCCTTACAACTTAATGTAATCAATTCTAAGAGTTTACAAATGCTTCTTAAAAGCGATAATCACAACTGTGATATTTCTCTTAGCGTTTAAGCTTAATCTCACTAAGATATTACAAAAGCAATGTAGTGAGCTTTGATGAAGATGAAGATTCTGAGCTTTGGATTTGAACAGAGTTTCAGCAAGTTAATTTGAATTATATTGTTCAGGATCGTTAACCTTGCTTCTCATCAGAACTTCATATTTATAGGCGTTGAGAAGATGACCGTTGAGTGCATTTAATGCTTTGCGTGTTCCGTACAGCATTGCATTTAATGTTATACGCTTTTGTCAACTACCTCGAGCCTTGTTCACGCTGTGTCTACTGACGTTGCCTTTAGTAGCTTTAACGTTCCTTTTGTCAGTCAGCGTAGTCTGCCACCTGTACTTCCTTCTGATCTGATGTTTGTGAATACGACGTTTGAATATCATCAGAGTCAAAACAGCTTGGTGCATAGCATCTTCTGATCTTCTGATCTTGAAGTGCTTCTGTTGCATGATACCATCTTCTGATCTTCAGTGCTTCTGATCTCATGTTCTTCTGATGCTTCCATAGACCCATGTTCTGATTCTGCTTCGACCATCTTCTGATGTCTTGCCAGACCATGTTCTGATGTTGCATGCTGAACCATTTGAGACACAACTTCTGAGCGCTGAATTATGCGTACTCTTTATATATTTCCTGAAAGGGAAATTGCATTGGATTAGAGTACCATATTATCTTAAGCAAAATTCATATTATTGTTATCATCAAAACTAAGATAATTGATAAGAACAAATCTTGTTCTAACAATCTCCCCCTTTTTGATGATGACAAAAACATATATAAATGATATGAATTTGCGATCAGAAAGAGTAGACGGCAAAAGACAAATTACACAGCTATAGCATAAGCATATGAATATGTCTCCCCCTGAGATTAACAATCTCCCCCTGAGATAAATAATCTCCCCCTGAAATAAATACTCGAAGAACTTTAATAAAAGACTTCCCTGATTATTTCGGTAGAGACGATCATATAAGCTTCTGCCTTCAGAGAATTCATAGCTTCTGACTTCTGCTTCCATTGGACAGCTTCAGAACTTGAATTTCTTTAGATCCTTAGAACACTCACAGCTTCTGATTCCTGCTTCCATCGTGGACAGCTTCAGAACTTGAATTTCTTTGATCTTCAGAACATTCACAGCTTCTGACTTCTGCTTCCATTCAGGACAGCTTCAGAACTTGAATTTCTTTGATCTTCAGAACATTCACAGCTTCTGATTTCTGCTTCCCTCGGATAGCTTCAGAACTTTTGAATGTCTACCAACATCACTTCATGCTAGATTTGTATCAGAACATTGTTGAATGTACCAGAGCATCATCAGAGCATCTCTACATCCTGAAATGTTACAGAACAAAAACTAAACGACAAAAGTCAGCATGAACGAGTTAGAACATAAAATGTATATTCAAATACATGATATGTATCAGAGCCAAATGTATCAGAGCATTTAGGCTAAAAACGTGTATCAGAGCAAATAATGTATCAGAGCCATAACATTATATGTATCAGAGCAAATAGAATTTTGTCAGAACAGGATAGACAATGATATTCAAATTCTATTATCAGTGCTTCTGATTCATTCTTCTTTCTTGCTTCTGATCTCTGAAGCTTGACAGCACTCAGCTTGCTTCAGTTTCCAAGAGCTTATTCCTTTTACAGAATAACGCTTCTTATGGTATTGCTTCTAGTGTTTTCTTCTGAAGATTCACTTCTCTGTACCTGCAAAACACTTAAACCATGTAGAACTTGCAGTTCTTGTTAGTGAATGTGTGGGAGCCTTACCCAGCAACTGATAGATTTAATCAAATCATTTATCATTTATCTTCTCCCCCTTTTTGTCATAACATCAAAAAGAATATTTAAAAAAATTCAGATGCATAAAACGACAAATAAAATCACTGGAATGTATATCAAAGAAACTTTTCATTGATAATTAAACAAGGATTACAAGAAAGGAATGCAGGAAAACAGATGCAACAAGGAGAGGAAACTACAAAGACCAAAAGACTAAGATCCTAGCCTACGTAAAATCCGTGCCAGAACATCATGAATCCCGTCAGTGCTTGTAGCTTGCCTTGTCATGAAGGAACGAAACTCAGCATTGGCTGCTTCTTGCGCGTCCAAACGAGAAGCCAGCATAGCTTGATTCTGATGAAGAGTTTCCAAGGTCTCCATCAGAGCTGAGGTTTCACCAGAAGAAAAAGCACCAGTATTTCTGCCCAGAGGGACAGCAATCTCAGCAGGGTGATCTTCTGGAAGATCTTCAGCTTCTGCATCTTCCATTTCCTCATCTGAGTCTGACTCAGAAGGAGCCTTGGCATATTCTGGTTCAGGCAGCTCAGAAGTTCCATCTTCCAATGCTTGAAGAATAGCTGCTAGGTTTGTTGGAGGAGTAGGACCAGCAACTTCAGCACGATAAACCACTACTGGAAAGACCATGAGAGGTGCTTTTTCAGAAGGGTTCATTCTGAACCAGTTGAACAGCCACTGAAAATCTCCAGTCAGCACAGGAAACCAGAGCACAGAAGACCGGGGTTTCCACACCACGATATCTCTGCAGAGATTTTCTTCTTCCAACTCATCTGCAGGTATCTTCTCTTCAAGAACGCTTCTGTTCCTAATGAGACAGTGGTGGCTGCTTTCACCCACTTCCAACTGACGACCACGAGGACCAGGAGCTTCAGACAAGATCCTTCTCTTAATGTCAGTAGCCTTCACCAGAAAGTCCTGAAGAAAGGTATCCCAAAGGTTGCTCATAGCATACATATCCAGATGGTTAAGGTAGGCAGCACCCAGGATCTCCAACCAGCCGTTTACATCAGAATGTAAACGCTCCAGAGAGGATTGAGTAGAAGGGGTTGGAGGGATTATGGTGAATCTGAAGTCTGGACGAACAACACTATAGGGATTAGGTGTTCTGGTGGGAAAAGGGTGTGAGAGAGGTGAAGAAATATCGGATGGAAGGGTTGAAGGAGAGGAGATATCAGATGGTGAAGAAGGTGGTTCTAAGAGGATGAATGAGGAGGAAGAGGTGGTGGAGGTCTTTGAAGTGGGGGTTGATTGAGGGGAACCGTCAAGGGGTTGATACACTTTGAGAGGGTCATAGGAGATCCTAACTCTTTTAGGTTTGGTTTCTGGTTCAGCAGATGCCTTTCTCTTCTGTTTCCTATCATTGTCTTGATTCCCAGAGCTTGACGATGGATTCATGATGAATTTTCAGATGTTGGAAACTGCTAGGGTTTATGATATGAAAAGAGAGAGAGAGACGAAAAATAAACCGAATGCAGAGAGAGAGAAATATGAGAGGGAAAAGAAACGTTTGAAGAGTATAAAAAGAAAACTGAAAGAGAGTAAATGATGAAAAGCATTTAATGTTACGTGACATGAGGAGAGATAATAATGACAAAAGACGTGATTTGCACAGTTACCTAAGTAGACGTCCCCTCAACTGCACGCACGCTTGTCCAGGAATAGTGAACACGTGTTTACCATCTGAATAGCCAGTTACAGCTGTTTTGCTTTTATAGAGATTCTGAATCAACTTAGACACTGAAACGTTAGTAATAACTGAATCACAATTTCTAATTGATTTCTATCAGAACTTCTTAAAAAAAAATTCATTTCAAAGGATACTCAAACGTAAGAATTTCTCATCTTTTCATTCTGAGCTTGTTTCTGAAGACCCAATTTGTGCCGATTATATTGAATCCGTCTGGTCTAGGAACAAGATCCCAAACATCATTCCTTGTAAACTGATTCAGTTCTTCTTGCATAGCAATTATCCAGTCTGGATCTTCTAGAGCATGATCAACAGAAGTTGGCTCGATTAAAGATACAAGACCTAATTGACAATCTGCATTGTTCTTAAGGAATGCTCTTGTTCTGATTGGATCATCCTTCTTTCCAAGAATGACATCTTCTGAATGACCAGAGATGAGTCTGGATGATCTTCTGACAGATGGTTCTTCAGAAATGCTTAGATCCTCCAGAGAAGCTGATACTTGATCTTCAGATTCTTTGCTTCTGAGAAGCTCTGCTTCTGATGCGTTGCTTCTTGGCTCAACAACTTCTGATATATCAATATCACAATCTGCAAAATTATCAAACTGCTTTGGTCTTTCAGAACCAAGCTTATCATCAAACCTGATATTGATTGATTCTTCTACAATCAATGTTTCAGTATTGTATACTCTGTAGCCTTTTGAGCGTTCAGAATATCCAAGAAGGAAACATTTCTGTGCTTTGGAATCAAACTTACCAAGATAATCTTTAGTGTTCAGAATAAAGCATACACATCCAAAAGGATGGAAGTATGAAATGTTGGGCTTTCTATTCTTCCACAATTCATAGGGAGTCTTATTAAGAATAGGTCTGATAGAGATTCTATTCTGAATATAGCATGCAGTGTTTATTGCTTCTGCCCAGAAATGCTTAGCCATATTGGTTTCATTGATCATGGTTCTGGCCATTTCTTGCAGAGTCCTATTCTTTCGTTCTACAACCCCATTTTGCTGTGGAGTTCTAGGACAAGAGAAATCATGGGCAATACCATTTTCTTTGAAGAATTCTTCAAAGGATCTGTTCTCAAATTCACCACCATGATCACTTCTGACCTTTATGATTTTACACTCTTTTTCAGATTGAATCTGAATGCAGAAATCAAAGAACACTGAATGAGTCTCATCCTTGTGTTTCAAGAATTTTACCCATGTCCAGCGGCTATAATCATCTACGATGACTAATCCATATTTCTTTCCTCTGACAGATGCTGTTTTGACTGGGCCAAACAGATCAATGTGCAAGAGTTCTAATGGCCTTGAGGTAGAAACAACATTCTTAGACTTGAATGCAGGTTTGGAGAACTTGCCCTTCTGACATGCTTCACAAAGAGCATCTGATTTGAATTTCAGATTAGGGAGTCCTCTGACAAGATTCAGTTTGTTAATCTGAGAGATCTTTCTCAAACTAGCATGACCTAATCTCCTGTGCCAGACCCACTGCTCTTCAGAAACAGACATAAGACAAGTCACCTTCTGACTCATAAGATCTTGCAGATCTGTCTTATAAATGTTGTTCTTCCTCTTGCCTGTAAATAGGATTGAGCCATCCTTCTGATTTACAGCCTTGCAAGACTCTTGATTAAAGATTATATCATAACCATTGTCACTTAATTGACTGATAGATAAGAGGTTATGTGTTAATCCTTCTACAAGAAGTACATTAGAAATGGAAGGAGAGTTACCAGACTTTATAGTTCCAGAGCCAATTATCTTGCCCTTCTGATCTCCTCCGAACTTGACTTCTCCTCCAGACTTAAGCACCAGGTCTTGGAACATAGACCTTCTTCCTGTCATGTGTCGCGAGCATCCAGAGTCCAGGTACCATGACATGTTGTGCTTTGTCCTTCTTGCAGCCAAGGATATCTGCAATAGGAATAATCTTATCCTTAGGTACCCACATTTTCTTGGGTCCTTTCTTGTTAGATTTTCTTAAGTTCTGATTGAACTTGGGTTTAACATTGTAAGCAATAGGAGGAACAGCATGATAATTTTTAATATGAGTTTCATGATATTTCCTAGGTTGTGTCACATGCTTCTTGGTGTGTGTTATGTGAAAACTTTGTGCATGTGAAGTGTGCCTAATATCATGAGAGTGGCCATACTTGAACTGATCATACAATGGCTTGTATGTGAGTTTCATTTCATCAACAGGTTCAAGTTTGTATGGGGTTTCACCCTCATAACCAATGCCAACTCTTTTGTTTCCAGATACGGCATATATCATAGAAGCTAGCTGACTTCTGCCAATACTTCTAGATAAGAACTTCCTGAAACTTAAATCATATTCTTTCAGAATATGGTTTAGACTAGGAGTGGATTTTTCTGAATTAGAAGGAGATCCAACATCATTGGATAATTTTAAAAGTTTATCTTTCAATTCAGAATTTTCCAACTCAAGCCTCTTTGTTTCAAATTCAAATAGCTTTTTCAGCTTTTTGTATTTAATACAAATCCGAGACTTGGATTCCAGAAGTTCAGTTAATCCGGAAACTAACTCATCTCTAGTAAGTTCAGAAAATACCTCTTCAGAATCTGATTCTGATGTAGATTCTGATCCATCATCTTCTGTCGCCATCAGCGCACAGTTAGCCTGCTCATCTTCTGAATCATCTTCTGACTCATCCCAGGTTGCCATAAGACCTTTCTTCTTATGAAACTTTTTCTTGGGACTTTCCTTCTGAAGATTTGGACATTCATTCTTGTAGTGTCCAGGCTCATTGCATTCATAGCACATGACCTTCTTCTTGTCAAATCTTCTGTCATCAGAAGATTCTCCACGTTCAAATTTCTTTGAACTTCTGAAGCCTCTGAACTTCCTTTGCTTGGTCTTCCAGAGTTGATTTAGCCTTCTGGAGATTAAGGACAGTTCATCTTCTTCTTCAGATTCTGATTCTTCAGGATCTTCTTCTCTAGCCTGAAAAGCGTTAGTGCATTTCTTGATATTGGATTTTAATGCAATAGACTTACCTTTCTTTTGAGGCTCATTTGCGTCCAGCTCTATTTCATGACTTCTCAAGGCACTGATAAGCTCTTCCAGAGAAACTTCATTCAGATTCTTTGCAATCTTGAATGCAGTCACCATAGGACCCCATCTTCTGGGTAAGCTTCTGATGATCTTCTTCACATGATCAGCCTTGGTGTATCCTTTGTCAAGAACTCTCAATCCAGCAGTCAGAGTTTGAAATCTCGAAAACATCTTTTCAATGTCTTCATCATCCTCCATCTTGAAGGCTTCATACTTCTGGATTAAGGCAAGAGCTTTTGTCTCCTTGACTTGAGCGTTTCCTTCATGAGTCATTTTCAAGGACTCATATATGTCATAGGCCGTTTCCCTGTTAGATATCTTCTCATACTCAGCATGAGAGATAGCATTCAGCAAAACAGTTCTGCATTTATGATGATTCCTGAAAAGCTTTTTCTGATCATCATCCATTTCTTGCCTTGTCAGCTTTACGCCTCTGGCATTTACAGGATGTTTGTAACCATCCATCAGAAGATCCCATAGATCACCATCTAGACCCAGAAAGTAACTTTCCAGTTTATCTTTCCAGTATTCAAAGTTTTCACCATCAAATACCGGTGGTCTAGTATAACCATTGTTACCGTTGTATTGCTCAGCAGAGCCAGATGTAGATGCAGGTGTAGGTGTAGACTTTTCACTTTCATCAACCATCTTTTACTGAAGCGTTTTTCTCTTCCTGAATCTTTTCTAAACACGGTTAAGTGCTTGCACCTTAGAACCGGCGCTCTGATGCCAATTGAAGGATAGAAAAACACTTAGAAAGGGGGGGGGATTGGATAAGTGTTTCTTTAAATCTTGGACGATAAAAATAAATTGCACAATTATTTTTATCCTGGTTCGCTGTTAACGAAGCTACTCCAGTCCACCCCCGCAGAGATGATTTACCTCAACCTGAGGATTTAATCCACTAATCGCACGGATTACAATGGTTTTCCACTTAGTCCGCAACTAAGTCTTCCAGAGTCTTCTGATCACACACTGATCACTCCAGGAACAACTGCTTAGATACCCTCTAAGACTTTTCTAGAGTCTACTGATCAACACGATCACTCTAGTTACAATCTGCTTAGTTCACTCCTAAGACTTCCTAGAGTATTCTGATCAACACGATCACTCTAGTTCCTTACAACTTAATGTAATCAATTCTAAGAGTTTACAAATGCTTCTTAAAAGCGATAATCACAACTGTCATATTTATAGGCGTTGAGAAGATGACCGTTGAGTGCATTTAATGCTTTGCGTGTTCCGTACAGCATTGCATTTAATGTTATACGCTTTTGTCAACTACCTCGAGCCTTGTTCACGCTGTGTCTACTGACGTTGCCTTTAGTAGCTTTAACGTTCCTTTTGTCAGTCAGCGTAGTCTGCCACCTGTACTTCCTTCTGATCTGATGTTTGTGAATACGACGTTTGAATATCATCAGAGTCAAAACAGCTTGGTGCATAGCATCTTCTGATCTTCTGATCTTGAAGTGCTTCTGTTGCATGATACCATCTTCTGATCTTCAGTGCTTCTGATCTCATGTTCTTCTGATGCTTCCATAGACCCATGTTCTGATTCTGCTTCGACCATCTTCTGATGTCTTGCCAGACCATGTTCTGATGTTGCATGCTGAACCATTTGAGACACAACTTCTGAGCGCTGAATTATGCGTACTCTTTATATATTTCCTGAAAGGGAAATTGCATTGGATTAGAGTACCATATTATCTTAAGCAAAATTCATATTATTGTTATCATCAAAACTAAGATAATTGATAAGAACAAATCTTGTTCTAACAAGGATGACCACGCCATTGATCTCCTGCCGATCTGCCAGCGGATAGAGATGCTTGGGCGGGACGCGTTGGATCGAGGTGTCGTTCATCAGGGCGGTCCAGAGGCAGTCGCCGTGATGGAGATGATCGTCACTGATGCGGGCCGTGCGGCGACATACAGGCGGCAGAGGAGGTCCCAGGAAGAGAGGGTTAGGCATACCCAGTAGTGGTCGGGTTTATTTTTTTTTTTTGTTTTCGGATTGTATCTTTCGTACACTATTATTATTTGGATTTGGATCGGATCGGCTTGTATATATTACTATTTTTATCATATTAGTATTTTCTGTTTATATGTCGCTTATTTTATTTGTCGTCTTCCTTTAATTAAAAATACGAGAGAGTTTCCAAAAACATAAAAAAAAAACATAGTTTCTGCATAATTCAGAAGTGCATTTCCGAAACCCTCCAAAATCTGAAAAAAGGTGTTTTCGGAAGTTCATCTCCGAAAACACCCCCTATTTGGTGTTTTCGGAGATGCACTTCCGAAGTCTGAGAAATTTTTTTAAAAAAAAATACTTCGGAAATGCATTTCCAAAGCAGGGGTAAAGTGGGGTTTTTGCTGGGGATGACCCCATAGGGAAGTGGGTAAAGAAATTTTTTAAAAAAATGATATAGTTGGTTTTAAGAGAAACCAGGTCATCATCATAGGCTTTTGTTTTACCAGTATTGATGTGTTTGTTTTTCTGCGTTATTTTGTTTGCATTAATAAATTAGTGTTAGCACTAGTTAAAATAAAAAGACTATTTAAAGAAAATAAAACCATATATAAAATTGTTTTTTTTAAATAAAAAAACTGGTTTTAAGAGAAACCGGTTTAATACTGTTTTTTTAAACTGGTTTTGAGAGAAACCGGTTTAAAACTGATATTTATGAAAAACCGATTTAGAATTAAACCGATTCACACAAAAACTAATTTTTAAAAAATAAACCAAATTTAATAAAATGATTTTAAGATCCAAGTCAAATAGTATATATGGTTCAATTTAATTTGAACTTTGATCATGCACATCCCTATCAACATTTCATGCCTCTATTAATATTGTAAATAGTAGCTGTAAGACTTTAATTTTTTTTTTTTTAAAGTTTGGATTCAGATCAGCTTGAATCCTTGCGAATTTTGATTTCAGAATGAAGTATTCTATATTAACTTTAACAAAATTTTACATATATAAAAAAGTAAAATTTTATATATGTTATTTTCTTACTAGAACTTTAAAAGTTGTTAAATCTCTTGGTTCACATGTAGTTTTTTTTTTTTTAAACTATTGGCAATTATTTCTTTTTCAGTTTAACCTAAAGTTAGTTTTTTAATAAGCAAACGAAGAACATCTTAGGTCAAAACACCCCAATCTTAAATAAGAATTTTATCAATACAAGAAGTTTCACTTACATGGAATACAAAAGACTAATCACTAGTGAAGTTGAAAAAGAAGACAAAGTTTCTTCAATTTCCAACCATCACAGATTCACAACAATAATTATATAGTAATAACAACAAATAAATCATGTATGAACGAAGTGTTCATTGGCAAAAACAAATTCACACACCATATGAAGAATAACGAATATAGTGATACAACACAGCCATATTAAGTAGCAGTGTTTATTAATTAAGCGCAAACGAACTTCTTTGGAACTCCCTTTCCACAGTAATTAAGTATCAAGCTCAGATTAATGGGAAGGTTAAGGTTAATGCCTAAGACATTAGCCTTAAGAGCAGTGCAAAGACAGACAGCAGCTTCAAGATTAGCAAGACCATCAATGAGAGAACAGCATGGTGTCTTTGGTGGCTTACCAAGTTCAACATTAATCAAACCTAATACATCAGCACACACACCAAACTTAATTGTGTCTTTAGGACATGTTGGGTTCTTTGGATGTGAGTGACTGTGATCTTTTGTGGGTGGTGGAGGACATGGAACATAGTTGGAGGTTACAGCTGTGAAAAAGAGGATGTTGAGGGCAAGGATTATAGCAACCTTGGAAGCCATTTGGAACTTGGAAAATGAGTTTTGGTTACTAATACTCTTGATCACTTTGGGTTGGTGTGTGAGTGATGATGTTTGAGAGGAATAAGAGATGGGTTTTATAGGGAAGATTGGTGAATTTGTTGGTATTTTTATGGTTTAAATAATTGGTTTATTTGGATGCCCATGTGACAAACTGAGTGAGCCCATTGGGTGGAAACTTGTTTAGTCATGAGCACTAGCTGGCAGACATATGCTCTAAATTTTAGGGAATGCAGTATACTGTATACTATATGGTCAAATTTGGAACTATCTGCTATATAATTTGCAATTTGTGGCTTGTCATTTTAACTAAATTAATTCATTTCTTAAGTATAATAACAAGTTGTTATGAAGTTTTCATTATTTTGATTAGTTAATTAAAACTAGTTAATTGACACTAGTTAATTAAAACTAGTTAATTGAAACTAAAATAAAAAACAATGTGTAAGAGATTAATTTATACATGGAATGCACGAAGCTTTGGGCTCTTGGTAGGGTTGAGACACTCTTCTTAAGTGTCTTGAGCTTAGGGTAGATAATGGGTACGAATCTGTTAGGGTATATAGCATTCATTCTCATATTTGATGTTAGAAAAAATCTTCGTATCTGAGTCCATACTTGTGTGAGCACTAATCTTTATGTATGTATCCGTATTTTATGGATACCTAAGTACATGTACTCGAGTCTGTTACTCGTAGTTTTAGTAAAAATAAATCTATCGATTGAAAATTATCATATCATTTTAAATTTTTAAAGAATATACCTTTGTGGGTCTTTCATGGCCTTAAAAAATGATTTTAAAAAATCTGCTCAATGAGTAGTTTTGACTAAGTATTAGACACATAATTATCGAGGACCTCTCAATATTGATATTGAACATGTCAGAATCCTATTCATTGGCTTAAAAGGTGAAATAAAGGGACTCTTAAAAATCCACTAATTCTTCCTTTATGTTCATATTATTTAATATGTTAAAAATTCCACCTCTTCCTCTTATTCAAAAAGGGTAGAAAAAGAAGGAAGTCGAAGCAGTCAATGATGGTAAAGAATTCGACCAACCAAAAGAAACAAAACAAATATATCTTCTAAACCTTTGCTCTTTATTTTCACAATATGTCTTTCTTTTATCCCTTTCTTATCTTTGTTCTTTTTCTAGAGTCGAAAAGACGAAGTGGTTATACTACTGCCACATCCACTCAAAAGAAGGCACGGAAAGATAAATTAGTAGTCGTTCTTGATAGTGAAGGAACACATGTCCTAACTACTCACGGACTCTCTTATCATTCTTCACATTTAACTCTTTATTATACTAAAGATTCTAAATGCTATAGTTTGAACAAAGAGTTCAAGAAGAAAACAAAGAAGTCGAGGCCACTAATGAAAGTGATGAAAGTGAGGTTTTCACTCGACCCACACCTCCCAAATATGGAGTAATTGGCTAGATAAAATTGCAGCCTCAGAGTTCCGATACTCTAAAAAGAAAAATATTTTTGTTAAGGCTCTAGAATTTCGACAAGTCAAGAAGAAAACAAAACCTCGGGCTCCTGAGACTAGTTCACCAAAGAAATCAATGAGGGAATTTATTGTCAGTATTGATGATGATGAAGAAGAATACGAAGAAGAAGAAGGAGAACCTCAATTAACCCGTAAGAAAATAAATTGCCAAAGGCAGCCCACTACTTAAGGAAGTTCATAGACTGCAGACTCAAGCCCTGGCTTTAGGACTTCCATGGTACTTTAGGTTTCATATATATCTCCTTTTCGATTTACATCTCATAATTCTATTAAATCATTTAACTTCTCTCTTCTTTATAGGAAATTTCTATTTCTGTTATACCTCTGTCTCCAGAACCAACTCTTGGCAATCCAGTCGAGGAAACAGTTGTCGAGCAACCAAAAGAAGTGGTCGAAGATCGAAATCTTCCAGAATAGTTCACTCCAGAGAGCCAATATTCTAAACACCAATCACTTCCAAAAGCCCAAGATCCTAAATAACAATCAACTGGTTTAGAGAGGTTCATAACTCTAACCCTCAGTCAACTGGTCCAGGTAACATTATTCGAACACCAGAAAGCCTAGAGCATGTTGATAAATTGTTTGAGGACCGAAATGTTTCTCAAACACAAGTGGATCCATATGTTGGTCAAAACTAAAAAGATCATGGCCAAAGAGAACCTCAATCTGCTGTTGTTGAAAAAGAACAACCACAAGTTATTCATACTTCAACAATCTCGACAACAGATAATGGGCATCCTCTCTCAACTACAAATACTATCACTCATTATGCAATTGTAGACTCTTCATCCACAACTTTTAACACTTCTCTTAGTCGAGAAGAACTATAGTCCATAAAATAGAGGAACCCTATAGAGGCTTTGAAGATGCTTATGACCAGTTGAGGTATTTCATTTGAAAATCTCAAAGATCTTCAACTACTTCAGGCAATGAGCCTTATGGTAACTCTTTTGTTGTGCTAGTTCAACAACGTAAAGTGAATGTTTTCAACTTGGATCTGTTTCAGACCATTGAAGACAACCCTGTTGTTGTCTCTGATATGAAGACCATGTTGAAACAGCTCAATAGTCCAGATTCACCTAATTCCATTATTTGTTTTATCCTCGAGTTTGAGCCATTTCTTGATCAAACCATTCAGAACATTAAAATGAAGAAAGAGTATGCCAACATACTCAAACCAAATAATGATGCTATATCTCTCAACAATGGACCTTAGTTACTCAATCTCAAGGTCGAATTAATAAGCTGGAAGCGCAGGATGAAGGGAATAAGGGTCAGGTGACAACTTTCACTGCATATATTTCAAGTTAGATGAAATAGGTGGAGGAGCTGCAATGAAAGATCTAAGAAGAGCAACAAAAGAAATCTGATAGCAAAACCTTAAGACTGGCTCATATTGGAGAAAAAATGGTTCATAAAGCCAACATTGGTCTTCAATATGGTGAGGCTACTTACGTGTTGGATGAGGAAGTTCAAAAACTAAAGTTTGAAGATTCCATGAACGACACCAAAATCAGACTCGCTAAGAAGCGTTTTGAAAAAATTTAGGCTAACTTTCTGTTTTAGATTTTTTGACTTTTTGTTTTTTTTTTTTAACTATATTCATGACAATTTTCCATTTTGGAATCCTTTAATTTTAAAGCCATTTTAGCATTCTCTTTCTCTATGTATTATTCTTCTACTAGTCGAACTTTTTGCAACATATGCTTGTACTTTTTTAAGTACATTCCATTTATTCTCAAAATACGACCTTTAGGGGTCAATTATTCAATTTCATAGGCATTGTTCAAAAACACCAGGCTAATTTGAAATGCACCTTCCTAATTTGGTGACCATTTACCTAAAGTCCTATATTTTGTATCCATATGTAAATTAACTATCCAAACGTAATCACCAACAGTAAAGGCTTTCGACTTAACCACTACGCCAAACAAGATCTTAGACAGCGCTTTTTTTTGCTTTAGACAGCGCTTTAAAGCGCTGTCTATTCCAGCGCTGCTGTAGGTAAAGACAGCGTTTTTTTTTAAAGAGAAAGCGCTGCTAAAGGCCCCCCTAAGCCAGCGCTTTTAGTTTAAAAGCGCTGCTAAAGGCCCACCTAAGCCAGCACTTTTAGTTTAAAAGCGCTGCTAAAGGCCCACCTACGGCAGCGCTTTTAGTAAACCAAAAATTAAAAAAAAAAACTACTTTAGGCAGCACTTTTAGTGTAAAGCGCTATCTAAGCTATACAATTGTTTTTATATAATTTACTAAAAATAGCGCTGTTTTTATATACAAAATAATAATAATAATAATAATAACAATAATAATAATCATAATCATAATAATAATAATAATAATATCATTGTTTGGAAATATGATACAAATGAAAATTCAAAAGCACCTCAGTAAAAAAATTAATGATGAAATGATAACATACAATCACCAGTTAACCTATTTACATTCTTTGATAATATACAATCAACTGTTAACCTATTTACATTCTTCCTAACATAGTATATTCTACCGATGCAACACCGACTAACTTAGCGTCGAATGATAATGTTGTTCCGGGTGGAGACACAAATTTAACAACAGTTAGCACAATGTCAGGATGTTCGACTATTCTCATACCGTAAGCAAGCGCTTCACTATCGTCAGGTCCTCCGAAGAATATTCGAATCTCATACCAAAGCTTATAACCACAAATTTACAACCATCGGTTAACCTGCATAATTTGCATAATGGGTCAGCATTGATCAACAATGATGCACTTAAGAGAACAAACTGATAAGAGTGTTGGACACGAAAATTAAGCGCACGGTTCCTATTTTAGCATATTATCAAGTGTAAGTGAGCCTTCATCCGTTTCGAAAAGCAAATTGCAACATGTTTACACTTTCCGGGCAGCAGCATATATTTGAATTGATATCCACCAAAATCGAGTTTAAAACCACAAGTCAATGCTCAAAAGCGTTTACCAATACAAGTTATGTTGCCACAAAAATGCAAACATGTGGTAAATCGAAAGTTCACATCAAAAGTGTTGTTCTCAAGCAGAAACTCAACATAAAAACAAAGAACATGAATCAAAGGCAAGTAAACAAATATTACTAGATGTTAGAAACATGAATCCTAAAGGTTACTTAATAATTAATTAAGAATTAATGACTGGGAAATCCATGTAAGAATTAAATTTCAAGGAGATGATGATCTCAATGTTGATAATGGCCAGTCGGCCCTTGCACATCTGATACCAACAGCCATTTCCCTCTCCACTAAAAAAGACAGAAGTCAGAAAAATATAAAATTAGCTGAGCTTGCATTTTAATTCCCTTTTTCTTAACAAAGAAAAAACCTTATAAGTTGATAAATTAAGGGTAGATTATACTTTTGATACCATCAGTTATTTTTAGGTTTTACTTGGTCACAGAAGTTTTTTCCATTCGATTTTAGTCCTTCAGCTTCAAACATTAGACATTTTGGTCCTTTCTATTAACTTGAGTTCGTCGAATGTTTCCGTCTAAACACCAAAAATGTAGTGCCACACAGGAAACATTTGACAAACTTAAATGGAAAACCTGACAGAAATGAGTGACCAAATTGTCTAACGTGTTTATAAATTCAGGAACTAAAATGGACTGAAAATAACTATACAAAAAGTAAACATTTTTACAACATAAGACATTCAGTTACCTTGACCCACAATGCAACAGATGCATCCCCTCTAGCCACTGGGGTTCCGAATAAAATACACACAGAGGTTCTCCCTACAAAACCAAAGAACAAAAGAATCCTCTTCAGAGGAGCCAGAATCAGACGAAGATGAAAGAGAAACAAACATAAACAGACCTTATACATAAGATGATTTCCAGTGGGAAAAATAGGGTTGTAAACAGTTTTACCAGGAAGAATAAGCTGAAGCACGGCTTCAAAAACACCATAAGCAACGATAATTTCACAAGTGAGAAGAGTAGGTTTAGGCCACAAATCAACAAAACCTTGAAAACCGTTAACCCTAAAGTAATCAAAAGTGTTCAAAACCGATCCATCAGCAACCGTCAGTGTTCAAAACCGATCAATTTCAAATTAGATCTGATTCAAATTCAAAATCGAAGATTAGAGATTCAATTAGGGATCAATTAATCAGTACTTACGGTAAAATTACGAAAGGAGGACAGAGTATGAGGAGAGAAATCATGGAAGCATAGGTGACGAGCGGTGAATGAACGATGTCGTTCTTCTTCGATTTCGCCATTTTCGATCTGCTTCTCTGTGTTCTTGACTTGTTTGTGAGTGAGAGAAAGAAGCTACGCCGTCTGAGAATTAGGGTTGATGTTCACTTTCTGAGTTTTCTTTTATATTTTATAAACTTATTATATTTTATAAACTAAAACTCTGGCTAACTTAGCAGCGCTTTTAGAAATGTGGCAGCGCTTTTAGAAATGCCTTAGGCAGCGCTTTTTAAAAGCGTTGGCTAATGTGGTCTTTTACCAGCGCTTTTATAAAGTGCTTTCTAAAGCAACCCTTTTAGCAGCACTTTTAAAAAGCGCTGTCTAAGGTTGCTCTTCTAGCAGCGCTTTCCCTCATTTTCGTGAACAGTTTCCGTTTTTTATTTTTTATTTTACTTATAGCAGCGCTTTTGTATAAAAGCGCTGTCTAAGGTGCGCTGTCTAAAGTCCATTTTGGCGTAGTGAACTTTCTTATTTTAAGCCTTAGCTATTAGTTCTTTTTACCTTATAATATTTATAGCATCTAATATTTCCTCATCTAAATCAACTAATTCATCCAACATCATGTTCCAATAATGGCCAAAAGGAATTTCAACTTGTCTTTGAATCCTAGTTAATTGTAAATAAATTTTGATAGGTAAAACTGCATCATGACCAAATGTTAGTCAAAATGGAATGGAATTAGTTACCTCTTGAGGGGAATTTTGACAAGCCCATAGTACTTGGTATAAATTCTTATGCCGATTCCTTATCTTTTGCCCCACATGCTTCTTAATTAGGCCAATTGTAATTTTATTAGCTGCTTAGACATGACCATTTTCTTGGGCTTAATAGGGAGTAGATGTTAAAATTTTGATTCCTGATTCTGAAGAAAACTCAACCATCTTTCGACCAGTAAAAATTGTACCTTGATCAGTGGTTAAAGTTTCAGGAATTCCAAACCTGTAAATGATGTGATTAAGAATAAAATTAATTACTACTTCCTAATCAACATTGATCAAAGAAACAACTTCGACCCACTTGGTAAAATAATCTATACCAACCAAAATGTACCTAAGACTTTTGGACGATGTAGTTCAAACTTCACCAATTAAATATAACACCCAAACTATAAATGGCCAAAGTTTGACTATCGAATGCAACTCACTTGGAGGAACTTGTTGAACACTTGCATGTTTCTTACACTCTTGGCAACCTTTGGAAAATTCAATACAATATTTTAACAAAGTTGGCCAATACAACCCATGTCAAAATAGAAGTCATTTCATCTTGTGTCATGCTTGATGAGTGCCACATGTTCCACTATGAGCATAAAAAATTTCCAAATAAGATTCACTCTCACTAAGGCCTTTTAACAAGATTCCTTCAGGAGTCTTTTTAAACAATTCGTTCCTAAAATTACACAACTTAATACCTTGTATTTAATTTTTCGATCTATCGTTCCTGTAGGATTCTCGAAAAATTTAATTTTACCAATCATTATTCGACATATTGAAGGAAATGCTTAAATTAGAAGTGGGGCAAAAACTCATACATTTCTCACACGTCCAGTATCTCTGTAACTTGGATGTTTGAATTCTATAGAGAATAAAAATGAAAAATACGAACCCTTGTCACAAAGACGAAAACTACTTATATACTACATACATTTATAATCATCGACAACGGTCAACTCCCCATCATTCGACACGTACACCATTATGTGCCCTTTTGCTCTCTGTTTTGCTTCCATGTGTCTTAAGTTCTTAGAACTGTTGCAAACTTCTACCAACGTCGATAATTGTCCTTAAATGTTGTGACAGCTTCTATCGAAACAACTTCTTCATGTCGTCCAACTGTCCCTATCGATAATTATTCAATTTGTTTCTTTTCGACTACTTGCAATCTTGGTGTCGAAAACATGCTTCAGCTAGTTGTGTTTAGCTAGTGTTTTACTTCACACCTCCACTCTTGTTGAATCTGCTTGAATTGAAAATATCAGGCTAATAAATTGATAACAATAAATGTCCACAGGTGTGTTCCAAAATAACATGAAAGCATGCAAGTGGACAAATGAATAGTTAATGCATGGGAAATAGTCTCACATAGAAAGTATCACTCACTTTGATAGCTTTTATAAGGAGTTACATTCATTAATTCAACAAAAGAGCTAAAGAGAATAATGTACCATTAGGAAAAGTGTGGTGGTACCAAGCCTTATGCTAGTTGTCTCCTCCACACACTCCCTCGTTGGTATAGTCATTGGTGACACCGACTCCGACTCCGACTCCGACTATGGGACCGGGTTCGAGGGCGTGGGCGTAGAGGCGCTTGTGGCGGCTTGTAGGTAGGGTTGCTCATGGTATGGTTCGTGAGAAAAACTGAATCGTATCGAATTAAACCATAGTAAAAATTCACTTGAACTGAATTGTTTCAATTTACTAAGAACTAAACTGAACCAAAATTAATGATTTGGTATGCCATTTCGAAATTCCGAACCGTACCGAACTGTTAGAAGACAATTATTTCTAAATTGAACTGTTAAGCAATTTTTCAATTTTTTTTTTAAATTTAACTTGTTTTAAGTATTTTTCATTTTCAGTTTTGGTTTGGTTCGGGTTCAGTTTCAGTTACGGTTCGATTCTAGAACTATTTGTGCATAGTGATTTGGTTCACTATCCAAACATAAAGGTTCAATTATTTTGACTTTAGTTCGGTTCAGCTCGGCGGTTCGGTTCAGTTCTTGGATTTTTTTGAACAGCCATAATTGTAGGTGACACTTTAGCACGACGCGTCAAAACAACCGGGCTACTCGCGGCGTTATACGTTGACCCTCTGGCGGCCAACCTTTGGTTGGCTAGTGGCGGCAAGCCGCCATATATGGCGAAGGTAGTTACTCCTATTTTTTATGGTCGTTGCTTAAGTTTGAATTTTGAATTCGTAAATAGGCAACACTTCATGAAGTGTTGTAAAATACAAATAACCAAGTGTTGCTGCAGGCAAAATATTACAACATTTAGTAAAAGTGTTGTTGAAAGGGTTTGTTTTATCAAAGATCACAACCTTGTGAAACAATACTAACTTGACCTATAAATTGATCATTGCAAATTCCGAATATCAAATTACAAAAGTGCAGCCTCTTCAATAATAATTCTTGATTTCATCTTCCATATATTCTAGTTTTCATCGATTTTGTGCAAACTCAAAATAAGTTGAATTATAGGACGTTTGAGACTGTTTCAAACACTATAAAGAAAGTGATTCGTTCATGATTTAAATTTGGATCTATTCAACTTAGAAGCATTTATTTTATTAATTGTTTCAAATTTGTAATCACTAAATGTTGAAAAATATCAATTTTATAGAATAAATGTTTAGTTTTTATCTAACTGATCAGTAAAAAATTATTATGTGTCTGATTCATGCAATAAATAATAATTAATATACTACAATTTATTTTACTATTTTTATTAACATTAAAAAATACAATAATATGATGAAATATAATTAATATATAATAAAATAAGCAAGGAGATACGAAATAAAAAATATATAATATGATATCATTGCTTGTGTTTGTCATTTTTCATTTATTATTGAAAATGAACTCACGAGGCTTTAAGATTTGTTCTTATTACTCTGTATTTGCCTCTTACAACTCAAATCCCGTTGTCGAATATGCATTAAATTATCAAAGTTTTCAACTCCATACTACCTTATCCATACTTAATTAACTTTACCCTAAAGTAATCGTCATGTATGAAGTAAACCATCCCTAAATCTAGTTTAAAATAATGGTTTTTTAATTTGTTTCGGTTGATTTGAAATCTTTTTGTTCTAAAACGTGATTAATTAATAATACAGCTGATATCTGAAAATCATGTGCTGATGATGTGAAAGCTGCAAAGCATTTGTCACTTAGCCAGAAAAATACAAACATATGAAACATTATTCATATGAATGGTAACATATAGTAAACTTGTAACTGTGATTGACCATCCATACTTTTCTTAACTCTCTCTGTCTTAGCTTTTCTTCTTTATTTCTATTTTTATTTTTCCCATCACAGATACATCATATTGGGGGTTGGTCCTATAAATGTACAAGCAGGTCCACTGCACATGATCTTCGATCTTTAGGGACTTCAAGATAATAGTTGAGCTTACGAAAATAAATATATGATTAGTTATTGCAAATTTTGAAGAATTTTTTTTCGACCCTCCAAATTTATCCTGATACTCCTAATTTTTGATAATATCAATATTACCTTTGAAAAAAATTTAGCAATAAAGTGCAAACGGAAAATTCGGGAGGTAATATTGCATCAATTATTGTGGAAACGATAAAGCAAATACTTATCCTATAAAAGTGTTTCAACACTCTACATGAAGAGAAACAGTTTTTACATCTAATTGTTCAAGATGTAAATCAAATACAGCACACATAGCCAAAACTATTGTGATTGTAGTGATTCTAACAACTAGAGAGAATATTTCATTGAAATTAACACCTTTTTTCTTAGCATACCCTTTAACCACCAATCTTGCACGATATCGGTCTACTTGATCATTACCATCTCGCTTGATCTTCCATACCCATTTGTCCCCGATGGCTTTCTGACCCTTTGGAAGTTAAACAAGTTCCCATGTTTTGTTTCTATGCAAGACTTCCATTTTTTTATGCATTGCTGCTATCTACTGAGAAGCATCTGAGCTTTTTTCAACCTCCTGAAGGGTTGATGGCTCCACTTCTTCTTGTAAAAGAGAATATGCATCATGAGTTGTCATTACATAGTATGAATGACATGCTGGTGTTATAATCTTACGTGATGATTGTCGAATGTATGTATTATTGGACTCATATGGTGCTTATCCCTCTGGTTCTACTTCAGAAGAATCATCTTCTTTAGACTTCATTTCTATCTCAATAGCAGTAGTTTCTTTGACAATATTGTCATGTTTATGCTCATTTTGCAGTTCATTTTCTGCAAAGACTACATCTCTGCTAACAACAAGCTTGCGAGTAGTGGGATCCCACAAGCGATACCCCTTCACATTGTCAGCACAACCCAAGAATATACATTTTCTAGACTTTGGATCTAATTTTTTTCTTTCTCGGGAGTTGTGCATGGTGTACACAATACATCCAAACACATGTAAGGAAGAATAATCAGGTGGCTTTTTGTTCCAAATCTACATTTGTGTTTTCAAACCAATTGTAGTTAATGGAGATCGATTGATCACGTAACATGTTGTTTTCACAGCTTCTTCCCAGAAAGACTTGGTTGTTGTTCTTAGCAAAGCTCTTGTTCTATTTAGGAGAGTTCTATTGATTCGCTCTGCTACACCATTCTGTTGAGGTGTATGTGGAATAGCGGATTGTCTTATAATACCCCCATGTTTGCAGAATGCCAGAAAGTCACCATTTACATATTCTCCTCCATTATTTATTCTTAAGCACTTTATTCTTTTACCAGTTTCAAGTTCCACTTGTGCTTTGAATTCCTTGAATATTGTAAACACATTTGACTTCTTCTTGATTGGGTATACCCATAATCTCTTGGAGTGGTCATCAATAAATGACACAAAATATTTTGCTCCCCCCATAGATATTTGTGGTGACTCACACACATCAAAATGTATCAAGTCAAGTATGTATTTGCTTTTAGTAGTTATTGTGGAAAACTTCAATCTATGTTGCTTGCTTGTCACACAGTGCTCACAGAAAGACAAAGTCACTGTCTTGAGCCTGGGTAAGAGATTTTGTTCAACAAGAACTTTCAAACCACGTTCCGACATATGGCCTAGTTTGTAATGCCACACCATTGTTGTTTCTTCTGGGCCGACTACATCAACCAATGCATTAGCATCTTGCAATGTATCCCCCACAAGCATGTATAGATTATTTGTGAGTTTTTTTACTTTCATCACCACAAGGTTTTCTTTTACTACTTTTAAGTTCCCACCTCCAATGTGGATCTTGCACCCGAGGTCATCGGATTTCCCAATAGACAATAAATTCTTCTTCAAGTCCTTTGCATGACGTACCCCTTGTATTTTTCAAATAGTACCATCAAGTGTCTTTATTCTAAAAATACCAATCCCAATAACTTCTAGAGTGTGATCATTACCCATGAATACAGATCCTTCCGAGAAAGGTTCATAGGTGCAAAACCAATCCTTGCATAGAGTCATATGTCATGTGGTGCCTGAGTCCACTATCCAAACATCATAGAGGGCATTTCTGTAAATGCAAGCTTCTCAAGCATAGTTTGTTTTGATGAAGACAATATGGACATCAAGCTTTCATAAAAGGATGTGCAAAAAGTATTTCAAGTTTTAAGCAAGAAACACATCATTTCAAAGTCTTGAAGAAACAATAAAGATTCAAGGATCGAGCTAAAACGGAAAAGGTACAAACAATATTCACTTTGACATATAATTGTTCACAAATATATTTTCATGCATATCATAAACATACTACAAAGTGTCATCCTTCAAAAGATCATTTAAAACCTTTTTCAAAGTTAAAATTCAAAATAAAGGTTTTAGGAACCGGGTTGTCCCTGTGGGGGAACCGGTTCCCAGCATTCTACATTTTCAGCATTCTGTGTTTTACTACTAGGAACCGGGTTGTCCCTAGGTGGGAACCGGTTCCTCAGTTCAAAATTTGAATTTTTCTGCTGTAACGTTCAGCAGGAACCGGGTTGTCCCAGGCAGGAACCGGTTCCTACTGAACCAGTGTGTTTTTCCATTGCATGATTTCATTCAAACGAATTTATCTTCTTACCACTAAATCATGGCATTGCTTCATGGAAAAATAACCATTCAAAGAGGTGTTTAGCACATTATAAATACTACATCTTTCATAATCATTAATCACCTTCTTCATTAACAATTCATAACTTTCATAAATCTTCATCTTTCAATATTTCCAAGTGTTCATCAAATCCTTACTTTCAAGTGAAACTTTCTATACACATTTTCATTGAAAAATTCATTCAAAGTTTCATGCATACATTGTGAACACTTATATCCATTTTGAGAATTGTTTATTTGAAGAAGAAGATCAATCCAAGATTGATAGTGCTATACAAACTTCATCTAAATCTCTTGTAAAAATTCAAAGAAAATTATTTCCTTACTATCCAGGATTGTTGGAAGTAAGTGGTGTGTTTGAAGAGGATTGTTCTTCATCCACATTAGTGTTGATTGATTTTAAAGGTGTTAAGAACCTTTGATCACCCTATAGGTTAAATAGTAGGCATAGGCTTGTACAATAATTCTAACTATAGTGAAATCTCTTTCGTGTTTGAAAGGGGACTGGAGTACTCTCGGATTGTGAGGGGAACCAGTATATATCGTTGTGTTCTTTATCTTTTCGCTTTTACCGCTTTCATCACCATTACCAAGAAAAAGATAAAAACCATCAAAAGCCTTCAAACACTTAACCAAAAAAAATCAGTAAAGACTTTCTCATAAAATCGATTAATTTTTTGAAAACCTAATTCACCCCCCCCCCCCCCTCTTAGGCATATCTGATACTTACATTTGGCATCAGAGCAAGTTATAGGTAACTTGTTCCTAAAGATCCAGAATGGCTTCCGCAAATCAAAATCCGATTTTCAGAGATGGTGGTTCTAACAACAAGCCTCCATTGTTTTGTGGTGAATACTTTGACTTTTGGAAAATCCGAATGAAGGCTCATCTAGAAGCACAAGGAGAAGAAGTATGGGAGGCTGTCCTACAAGGTCCTCATGTTCCTGTAACTGTCGTTAACGGTGTTGGATCGGATAAACCTAAAGTGTCATGGGATGATAACGATAGAAAGAGGGTTCTTGCTAACAAAAAGGCAGTCAATCTCCTTCAAGGTGCTCTTAGTATGGATGAATTTTTCCGAGTATCGGCATGTACAACATCAAAGGAAATATGGGATACTCTTGTAGAAACTCATGAAGATACCACTGAAGTTAAAAGATCAAGATTGAATACTTTAAGCCAAGAGTACGAACTGTTTAGAATGAAGCCTGGAGAAACTATTCTCGATTTGCAAAAACGATTCGTACATTTGACAAATCACTTGAAGGCACTTGGTAAGACTCTTACTACCGAAGAACTTAATCTTAAAGTACTCAGATCTTTGACAAGGGAGTGGCAACCAAAAGTGACGGCGATATCCGAAAAGAAAAATTTATCAAAATTTACTTCCGCAACACTATTTGGAAAACTTCAAGAATATGAGACGGAACTTGGAAGATTGGAAAAGCATGAGAACTTAGAGAAGAAATCCAAAGGCATTGCATTAAAGGTAGATTCAAAAGAAAGCAAAATGAAAGATGCATCGGATGAAGATGAAAATTTCTTGCTTCTTGTAAAAAGGTTAGGCAAATTTTTTGGTAATAAAAATAATATTGATAATACTAACTATGTCAAAAGAAAGAAATTCTCAAAGCATAAGGATAAAGAAGCATCCACTTCATCACAAGAAGTTACATGCTATGAATGTGGGAAACAAGGACACATAAAGCCGGAATGTCCAAAGCTTTCGAAGAAGAATGGATTCAAAGGCAAAAAGGAGTTCAAAAATAAAAAGGCCTACATAGCATGGGAAGATAATGAAGTAAGTTCCTCATCGGACTCCGATAGTGACGAAAGTGCAAACCTAGCACTAATGGCATCACACCACTCCGACGATGAAGAAGGCGAGGTTAGTTATGATGATTCTCTTTTTGATAATGGTGCACAAGGTGCAATAGATGAATTATTAGAAGAATGCAAAATTCTCTATAAAACTATCTCATCTCAAAAGAAAATAATATCATATTTAGAAGAAAAGGTTAAGATAATTGAAGTAGAACATAAAGATGACAAAGAAAAAATGATTAGTGTTCAAGAAGATAATGTTGCATGCAAGAATTGTGAATCACTTTCCTTCCAAATTGTCCAATTAAAACGTGTTTTAGAAAGATATGAAAAAGGGCAAATTGGATTGGAAAATGTTCTTAGCACACAAAGATACTCCAATGATAAGAGCGGACTTGGTTTCTCTAAATTTGATAAACCAAGATCCAACAAGACTATCTTTGTCAAGGCTAGTAACCAACCAATTCAAGAGAAAGTGATCAAGCCTAAAGTAATGCAACATTATCCTAAAAGGAAGAACTTTGTTAAGAAGAAATCTTATCCTCCGAGATATAGAAGTAACTTTGAACCTACTTGTTTTTATTGTGGTATTATTGGTCACACACCCAATGCTTGTTATGTAAGGAACTTTAGTGTTCCTAGTGGACATTATGTATGGGTGAAGAAAGGAACTAACTATGATGGACCCAAAGCCATTTGGGTACCTAACAAAACTTAATTTGTTTTGTAGGCATGCTTGAAGACCACCTCAAACCTATGGTATCTAGATAGTGGTTGTTCAAAGCATATGAAGGGTGACCTAAACCAATTTTCAGATCTAAGGCTAAAGGCCAAGGGTTTTGTCACTTATGGAGACAACAATAAGGGAAGAATTCTTGGCAAAGGCAAAGTTGGTGCACTACCTTTCACATCAATTGAAGATGTTCTTTATGTTGAAGGACTAAAGCATAATCTTCTAAGCATTAGCCAACTTTGTGACAAAGGCTTCAAGATCAAATTCACTAAAGAAGAATGCTTGATCATTGATGAAGTCACCAATGAGGTAAAACTCAAAGGTACAAGAATTAATAACATTTTTATGATTTCTTTAAATGATTTATCTTTGAAAGTAAAATGTCTTTTGGTAAACAATAATAATGATTCATGGTTATGGCATAAAAGAGCAGCCCATATTCATATGGATCATTTAAATAAGTTAACCAAACATGATCTTGTTATTGGCTTACCTAAGATAAAGTTTGTCAAAGATAAATTATGTGATGCATGTCAAAAGGGAAAGCAAACCAAATCATCTTTCAAACCAAAGAATGTGGTGACTACAACAAGACCACTTCAATTGTTGCATATGGATTTATTTGGTCCATTAAGGACAAGAAGCTTCGGAGGTAATGTATACGCCTTAGTTATTGTTGATGATTATTCTAGATATTCTTGGACTTTGTTTCTTGTGCAGAAAAGTGATGCTTTTAAATCCTTTAAGAAGTATGCAAAACAAATCCAAAATGAGAAGTCATTAAAAATTGTATCCATAAGAAGTGATCATGGTGGAGAGTTTCAAAATGCATCATTTGAAGAATTTTGTGAAGAACATGGTATCTCTCATAATTTTTCAGCACCAAGAACTCCACAACAAAATGGAGTAGTTGAAAGGAAAAATAGGTTTCTAGTGGAACTTGCAAGAACAATGCTTGGTGATGCAAATCTTCCTAAATACTTTTGGGCGGATGCGGTTAGTACGGCATGTTATGTTGGAAATCGAGTAATCATTAGACCAATCTTAAAGAAGACTCCATATGAACTCTTCAAAGGAAGAAAGCCAAACATTGCTCACTTTCACATTTTTGGATGCAAGTGCTTTGTTCTCAACAATGACAAAAACAATCTTGAGGAAATAGTTGTTTGTGATGATGATGATCCTTTAGATTTACCCCCGGAAGAACTTTCAAATGAAACAATTGTGAAGGCACCGGAAGTTCAACAAGAAAGTGTTCAACAAGAAAGTGTACAACAAGAATCAAACACCAATGATCTACCAAAAGAATGGAGAACTCATAGAGATCATCCTATTGATAAAGTTATTGGTGATATTAGCCAAGGAGTTGCAACAAGATTAAATCTCAAAGATGCTTGCTTACACATGGCTTTTGTTTCTCAAATTGAACCTTCCAAAGTTGATGAAGCCTTAGGAGACGATCAATGGATAAATGCAATGCAAGAAGAATTAAATCAATTCGAGAGAAATCAAGTTTGGGAACTTGTTCCTAGACCAAGTAATAAACACATCATAGGTACCCGATGGGTGTTTAAGAACAAACTTGATGAGAATGGTATAATTGTTCGAAACAAAGCAAGATTGGTGGCCCAAGGTTACAATCAAGAAGAAGGAATCGACTTTAAAGAAACATTTGCTCCGGTTGCAAGGTTAGAAGCTATTCGTCTTTTACTTGCTTATGCATGTTCATTAAATTTTCAGCTTTATCAAATGGACGTCAAGAGCGCATTCTTGAATGGCTACATCAATGAAGAAGTCTATGTCAAACAACCCCCGGGATTTGAAGACTTAAAGGATCCTACACATGTCTTTAAGTTGAGAAAGGCTCTTTATGGCTTAAAGCAAGCACCAAGAGCATGGTATGATAGACTTAGCAATTTTTTGTGTGAAAAGGGTTTCGAAAAGGGTAAGGTTGATAAAACTTTGTTCATTAAGAAAATCAAGAGTAACACTTTATTGGTTCAAGTCTATGTTGATGATATCATTTTTGGATCGACTAACAAAGAAATGTGTGAGGAATTCTCATTGATGATGCTAGGAGAATTCGAGATGTCTATGATGGGAAAGATGAACTACTTTCTTGGACTACAAATTAAGCAACTCAAAGATGGAATCTTTATCAATCAATCCAAATATTGTAAAGAATTGCTGAAGAAGTTTGATATGGACAATTGTAAAGCAATGAACACTCCAATGGGCTCCGGTACATATGTTGATCAAGATGAATCCGGTACTCCAATTGATATTACCAAGTATCGAGGTATGATTGGTTCTTTATTGTATTTGACGGCAAGCCGTCCTGACATAATGTTTAGTGTTTGTCTTTGTGCTCGCTTTCAAGCAAATCCAAAGGAATCACATCTTATGGCGGTTAAAAGGATCATGAAGTATCTCAAAGGAACGACCAACGTTGGCTTATGGTATCCTAAAGGTAGTGTTTGCAATTTAATTGGTTATTCTGACGCGGATTATGCAGGATGTAAAACTGATCGTAAAAGCACAAGTGGTACGTGTCACATTCTTGGAAATGCATTAGTATCATGGGCTTGTAAAAAACAAGCATGTGTTGCTCTTAGTACGGCCGAAGCGGAATACATAGCAGCAGGTAGTTGTTGTGCACAAATTCTTTGGCTTAAGCAACAACTTCGTGACTACAGACTTGATCTCGGATGCATTCCTCTTCGATGCGACAATACAAGTGCTATAAATATCACAAAGAATCCGGTCATGCATTCAAGAACCAAACACATAGACATTCGACATCATTTTCTTCGCGATCATGTGCTTAAAGGAGATGTTGAAGTCACTTTTATAGATACTCATAATCAACTTGCAGATATCTTCACCAAGCCTCTCCCAAAAGAATCGTTTTACAAAATTCGACGAGAGCATGGAATTTTAGATGAAGGTAATGTTTAAATTCGTTCGTCATTATCATAAATCAAAGGTACACGTTTCTAACATTTTATGTGATAAAAAGTGTTTTATGAATGTTCATATATTATGCCTTGGTATTTATGTATGATATGTATGCTTTATATTTCATAAAATTAAAGTTTTTGGACTTTTTCAGTCCAGGAACCGGTTCCCAGGTGGGACGAACCGGTTCCCCATAGTAAATTCCAGAGGCAATGTTTTTGTGTGTCTTAGGAACCGGTTCCCATGTAGGGACAAACCGGTTCCCACGTACATTTTCCAGTTTTTTTCACTTATCTTTTGGCTGTACGTGAAAGTAATGTGTGGATGATATTGTTTTGCTTATTTTTTTATTTTCTTTATTTTACTTCAATATACATTATATCACTTCACACCACACATTCACTCTCATTTACTCACATTCATTCTCATTCAACATTCATCTTCATCTTCTTCAAACCTTCCACCTCCATTGTCAAACCAAATTAAAACCCCATTATCTCACCATAACTCACCAAATTAAATTACCCACTACCTCTAAACACTATATAATCCTCCACTCTTTCACACATTTCACTCAAATCATCTTCCACTCTCCAAATCTAAAGAATCCCATATCAAACCCTAACTCTCAACTTCTTTCAACCATGGCACCCAAAGTTTCAAGAAGTGCAAAGTGAAAGAATAAAATTGGAGAGACAAGTGAAGATCCTCAAGAGTTCCAACCAACTGTCAAGAGTCGGAGACTCACATTCAACATTCGTATTCGGAAACTCCTTCCGGCTAAGTACAGTAAACTTCATGATTTCCCAACTCATAGCTTTAATTTAAATGCTAGGTTAGCTAATGCCGGTGTTACAAATTTTGTGAGTGATCATGGAGACTATTACCCGGATTTGGTTAGGGAATTTTACCATAACCTTAAGATAGTGACCAATGATTTTGATGAGTTCACTTTGGTATCCGAAGTTTCAAGAAAAGGGATTTGCTTAGATGTTGAGGATTTTGGGAAACTATTAGGAATTCCATATGAGGGTTTAGTGCTCCTTCAAGGTAACATTCCGGAGGATTGGCAACCGTATAGTAAGATTGATGTCTTTGTGGATATGTGCCGACCAACTCAACGCGACACAGTCCGCCAACAGCTTGCTACCAAGTTTAACATGTTCGGTTCAAGCTTATCGATGAGTGATAGGATGCTCCATCTTATCATTGCTTATGTTTTATTTCCAAAGAATTCTAACCATTCTAGGGTCAATGAGTTTGAGTTGATGGTTTTGCTTGCTCTAAGACGTGGCATTGAAGTCAATTGGGCTCTTTCAATTATGCGCCACATGCAGCTTATGGCTTCCCTTAAAGGAGGCTTACCTTATGCAAGGGCCATCTCTCATATTGTTCGGAATGCTGGTGTTCTCCTCCAAAGGGAACCGAAGAAAAATATGGATGAACAAGAGTGTGCTATCACCACCGCTACCGCTCTTAAAAATACAGGAATTGTTACGGATCGTGAAGGTAGATTTTTCTACAAAGTTGACTTCGAACCGGCCGTGCCACAAATCCCTCAACCTCCCGAAGGTGGATACACAATGGAGATGATGTTTGACAAGCTTTGCTCCATTCAAACATCTATTGATAACAACAAGCGGGAGAACAACTATGAGCATAACCTTATGAGAAGACAAATGCGGGAAATTCAACGGACTCAAAGGCGGATCTTGGCTCATTATGAGGGAGAGGAAGGAAGTGAAGAAGAAGATGAACAAGATGATGATGATGAAGAGCAAATGGATGAAAGTGATTAAATTATGTGCTCTTTATTATTATGTTCTATTTTATTGTTGGTTTTTATTTATGTTTTTAGACATTGTTCCCTTTATGTTTCGTGATGTTTAGGATTATTTATGTTTATGTTGTAATCGTAAAAAAACTACGTTTCGTATCGTTTAATCGTGTTATGTTTGTAGTATTTCAATTTGTGTTATATTTGTGGTATTTCACATTGTGTTTATATTTCATATCAATTTTCTCTTTTTCCCCATCCTTTTTGATAATAACAAAGGGGGAGAAGAATATGCATGTGTTTTGTTGTTGTTTTGTTTCAAATAAAAAAATGCAGGCCATTGTTAACATTAACAAATGAAACTCATCACCATAAATCAAAGAAGGAATCATGGATTTAGGGGGAGTCTCTAACATAGGGGGAGTCTTGCATTGTTCAACATAATTTCAAAAGCACAAAACAACTTTTTCAAAATATTTTCAAGACTTGGTTGTCATCATCAAAAAGGGGGAGAATGTAAATGCAAGCTTCTCAAGCATAGTTTGTTTTGATGAAGACAATATGGACATCAAGCTTTCATAAAAGGATGTGCAAAAAGTATTTCAAGTTTTAAGCAAGAAACACATCATTTCAAAGTCTTGAAGAAACAATAAAGATTCAAGGATCGAGCTAAAACGGCAAAGGTACAAACAATACTCACTTTGACATATAATTGTTCACAAATATATTTTCATGCATATCATAAACATACTACAAAGTGTCATCCTTCAAAAGATCATTTAAAACCTTTTTCAAAGTTAAAATTCAAAATAAAGGTTTTAGGAACCGGGTTGTCCCTGTGGGGGAACCGGTTCCCAGCATTCTACATTTTCAGCAT
Source organism: Vicia villosa (assembly GCF_029867415.1). NCBI lineage: Eukaryota > Viridiplantae > Streptophyta > Magnoliopsida > Fabales > Fabaceae > Vicia > Vicia villosa. The sequence continues at coordinate 52,071,136 of NC_081180.1, forward strand.
TCTGTGTTTTACTACTAGGAACCGGGTTGTCCCTAGGTGGGAACCGGTTCCTCAGTTCAAAATTTGAATTTTTCTGCTGTAACGTTCAGCAGGAACCGGGTTGTCCCAGGCAGGAACCGGTTCCTACTGAACCAGTGTGTTTTTCCACTGCATGATTTCATTCAAACGAATTTATCTTCTTACCACTAAATCATGGCATTGCTTCATGGAAAAATAACCATTCAAAGAGGTGTTTAGCACATTATAAATACTACATCTTTCATAATCATTAATCACCTTCTTCATTAACAATTCATAACTTTCATAAATCTCCATCTTTCAATATTTCCAAGTGTTCATCAAATCCTTACTTTCAAGTGAAACTTTCTATACACATTTTCATTGAGAAATTCATTCAAAGTTTCATGCATACATTGTGAACACTTATATCCATTTTGAGAATTGTTTATTTGAAGAAGAAGATCAATCCAAGATTGATAGTGCTATACAAACTTCATCTAAATCTCTTGTAAAAATTCAAAGAAAATTATTTCCTTACTATCCAGAATTGTTGGAAGTAAGTGGTGTGTTTGAAGAGGATTGTTCTTCATCCACATTAGTGTTGATTGATTTTAAAGGTGTTAAGAACCTTTGATCACCCTATAGGTTAGATAGTAGGCATAGGCTTGTACAATAATTCTAACTATAGTGAAATCTCTTTCGTGTTTGAAAGGGGACTGGAGTACTCTCGGATTGTGAGGGGAACCAGTATATATCGTTGTGTTCTTTATCTTTTCGCTTTTACCGCTTTCATCACCATTACCAAGAAAAAGATAAAAACCATCAAAAGCCTTCAAACACTTAACCAAAAAAAATCAGTAAAGACTTTCTCATAAAACCGATTAATTTTTTGAAAACCTAATTCACCCCCCCCCCTCTTAGGCATATCTGATACTTACAATTTCCACCTTTAGAACTGATTGTTGCTCCGCTAAACAAGATTTCTCCATCATCTGAGGTACTTGCAACATAACCTTGAGAGGTGGATGCTTCTGATGTCTTCTCTCTATTCCTCTTGTTGTTCCAACATTCCCACTTCAAATTCTATCTCATACCACAATTGTAGCATTTGAGATTCTACCTTCTATGAGGTTTTATTCTACCACGATCTTGACTCCCACTAGATCCTCGCTTCATTGATTTGCCTCTCATCATCACTAAAGCCTCTGCTTACTTTTCTAATCTTTCTTCCTTATTCTTGCGTCTAGATTCTTCTTCAATAATTGCACCAACAACGTTTAAAATGAAGAGAGTCAGCAATATTGTTGTTTGTAATGTTGATAATAATTTGATCATATAAATCAGATATAAGCTCTCAAGTAGAAATTCAACACGTTTGTTTTCAGCTATCGTGAAATCTGACACTATGAGTTGAGCAAATAGTGTATTCATGGTGTTTATGTGATTTGTTATTGATATGGATATTCATTCATTTGGAAAGTGTAGATCCTCCTTTTTAAGAAATTTTTTGTGTGAAGTGACTTGACCTCGTACAATTTAATAAGAGTATCCCATATCTCCCTTGCAGTCGTTTTCTCTGCAATACTTGACAATACCTAGTCGGCCATTGCTAAGTGAAAATTGGCAACAATGTTATCATCCATCTCTTTCCACTTTTGATCAGTGATATCTGCATATGTACCATCAATTGCATCTAGGAAATTGTCTTTTCTTAGAACCTCCCTTATCTTTAATTTCAATACTGAGAAATTACTCCCATCAAATTTCTCAATCTTAAATTTTATTGCCATGGTTTTGAACCGGATTACACTATTTCACAGTGAATAGTATAATATACGTAGGTAATATTGTATGTTTTATTGTGTACTTGAACAAATCTAGTATATGTTAACAATAAGTACAAAAGTATACAACCACACTTGAGAATAGTAACTGTGAATAATAATCGCAGCAGATTAGTAATAAGGAACCAAATGCTCTAATACCATTGTTAGGTACCAGAATAACATAATATTATTACACATTTAAAATTTAGATGAGAAATTTTAATGTATTCTTTCTGTATATTTCTCTCAATGTAGATATCATGATGAATACACAATAGTTTCTATTTATATAGCTATTGTTACTATTATATTTAAAGGAACAAGAGAAACTTGTTCTCATCCTTCGAGTTTCTATGGTAAAAACTTTATCATATTTTATTTAATATAATATGGTAAAGTTTTTACCATAGAATATTCAGTAAAATGTCGTAAAATTTTTACCATAGAAAATCCAAGGATGCACTATGCCAAATTTGTCTTTTAGCAGCACCCCTACGAAAGCACTTTTAAGAAAAAGCATTGCTATAGGTTTCGCTAAAAACAAAATTAAAAAACACGCAAAAAAAAGCGCTCTTATAGGGGGGTTAAGAAAGCGCTTTCAAAAAGCGCTGGTAAAGGCATGGGTACGAAAGCGCTTTTACCCTAAAAAGCGCTGGTAAAGGCATGGGTACGAAGGAGCTTTTCAAAAGCGCTGTCATAGCTGTTTTAAAATTAAAATTTTTAAAAACAAAATTAGACAGAACGCGCTTGCCCCTCACAAATCCCTAATTCCCTCTTTCTCTCTTGCCATCGTTGCGCCCATAAAAACTCAGAAATCATCTCCAATCTTCGTTGCCACCGTCGGAGAAGAAGACTGTGAGCCACAATTCCAACTCAGAAAACTCACCATCTTCGTTGCCACCGTCGTGCGAGAAAACCGTGAGCCACCATTCCAACTCAGACGTCGGAGAAGAAGACTCACCATCTCAGCCGTCGGAGAAGAATCACTTCTGAATTGCACGAAAATCGCTTCTGAATCGGCATTAGAGGTATGTTTCTAAGATTATGTGAATTTGTTTCCAGTTCCTACAGTATTACATTTCGTTTTTGTTGAAGCAAACTGTAGTTTTCAGTTCTAGTTGGTACAAAAACTGAGTATTTAAGTCTTGCTCTAGTTACTACAGAACTGTTGTGGATACACACCTTACTTTGACTTAACCATCTCTGCTTTATGTGATAATCTGAGTGTTGTTGCTGCTCTGGCCATCACTGTATAGGATCTCCAATTTTAGGGCCTCAATAATAGTTGAGCTTATAAAAATATATGACTAGTTATCACAAATTTTGAAGAGTTTATTCTTGGAAAATTTCTTTACCCACCTCCCTATCTTCTTGGTCACCTCTGGCGAAAAACCCAAAATACCCTCACTTCGGAAATGCATTTCCGAAACGCTTTTTTTTTTTTTCAAAATTTGTCTTATTTCGGAAATGCACTTCCGAAAACACGAAAAAAAGGTGTTTTCGGAGATGCATTTCCGAAAACACCCCCTTTTTTGGGTTTTCGGAGATGCATTTCCGAAAACATTTTTTTTTGGGAGGGGGTGTCTTCGGAGATGCATATCCGAAATATTCCAAGACCAAATTGGTCTTGGAATGTTTCGGATATACACTTCCGAAAGAATTCAATAATTATTAAAAAAATTAAAATCAAGGTGAATCAATACAATTAATAGGTATAAAATGAAGGTGAATCAATAAAATCAAGGTGAATCAAAATTTCCTAAACAATTTTAAAGTTAAAAATTATTTTACTAACTTATATAAATCAAAAATATTTTAATTCCATAAGTAAATTTTGAATTATATAGAATTAAATATAAAATTTGTTCATAAAATAAAATCAAGACAAAATCTTTTTTTTTAATTTTTTTAAACAAAATAAAAAATTATAACTAATTTTTAATTATGAATCAGAATAGAAATATATAAATATATAATAATAATTATTAATTTTGTAAGTGAAATATATAAATATATAATAATTAATATATAAATATATAAATATATTATAATTATTATAAATTAAAACACTCATTTTTTTAATTTTTATAATTATTATATAAATATATAAATATATTTATAATTAATATATAATAATTATTATATAAATATATAAATATATAAATATATAAATATATAAATATATAATAATGATTATAATTATTATATAAATATATAAATTAAAACATTCATTTTTTTAATTTTTTTTGTAAATACCTAATAATTATTTTAAATATATAAATATATAAATAAAAAATTATAACTCATTTTGTAAGTGAAATTATTTTAGTTTTTTTAATTAAAATTATTTTAAATTTTAAAATATGAATTAGAATAGAAATATATAATAATTATTATTCATAACTCATAAATTATATCAAAATATATAATTATTATTATTTATTACTCATAAATTATATCAAATTTATGATATATGAATTAATTAATATCCTAAAATAAATTTTTGGGATTTTTAGATTTTTTTTTGTTTGTTCTCCGAATTAATCAAAATCCCAATTTTTGGGATTTTTTCGGAAATGCACTTCCGAAGTCTGGAAAAATTTCAAAAATGCATTTCCGAAGCAGGGGTAAAGTGGGGTTTTCGCTGGGGGTGACCCCATAGGGAGTTGGGTAAAGAAAAAATCTATTCTTGCCATTCTCCAAATTTAATTTGATAGTCTCAACTTTTGATAATATCAACATTACCCTTGAAAAAAATTTAGCAACAGGGTTAAACTTTCAGTTGATTTTTGGCTCTCGAAGAACATCATATGTCTGGCTCTTCTAAGATACAAATTGAATAATATGTTTCCTGACACCAAAAACAAAAAAGTGAGTAAAATCAAATTTGTTACACCATGGATTAATATTGATGAAAGAGAGAAATACGATCGCATTGAGTTGAAGAGTGATGAAGATTTAAAGGTTATGTGGAGAACATATCATCCTTGGTTAACAAAAAGACTAATTGAATTCGATACAACAATTTCTAGATCTATCATTTATTAGTGTTTATATTTTGTTATTTATTATTGTTTTATTAAGTTATGTAATCGTTTGTCTAAATTTATGTGATCATCATGTGATATGCTATTTGTCAAATGTTAAGTTATGTTTATCATGCAATAATAAAAGTGAGAAAATGTTATATAATAAATTGTATGAAATTATTTCTAAAAATTACAACAATCGCTTATAAAAAAACATAATATACAAGTAATACATGTCAATATTGACAACAATCGCTTATAAAAAAAAGAAAAGGAGATGTGTTCTGACAGTGTAAATTATTTTTACACTGTCAACCAATGACAACCGTGTATCTTACCAAGTCACCCTTTAAATTTTAAATTATTTATATGATTTGACATTTTAAAATAATCTTATTCAATGTCTGTGTAATACTTTTTTACACTGGCAGTGCACTACCTTTAAACTCATAAAAAAAATATTGACAACCATGAAATATTATAGAAACTTTGACAACCCCGAATATTATAGAAATATTTGTATGTATATTTTAAATTTTTTATAAATTAGACAAAAATAATAGAGGTTTTCATTCCTATCTTTATAAATAAGAAAATTGATAAATAAAAAAGACAACAATATAGCGATTCCTTGACCCTTGTGATTCAAAAATTGGATGGAGCAATACTTATTTTAGACGAGCCAATAGGATGAACTGAAAAAGTTCTACATTATTAACTATGTAACACATCAGCATCAATTCGATATTTGGAAAAGAAAACGTATGACTGGTCAAAGAAAATACAATGAAATGGACGAGTTTTTTTATAATGTAAGGTTAAAATAGACTAGACTGTCAAGTTTAAATCTTGCATGTTACGAAAATAAAGTTTAGGTTTGACCTATAGTTTGACCTAAATTTATTTTTAGGTATGAGTCTGATCTTTCAAATGCCTAGTTAGTCTGTTAGCATACACAAAAGTCTATTTGTTTTAGACATAGGTAAATAAGTAATTAAAATAATGTTTAAATAGACTAACTAACTAAAAGACAAAAAAAACTAAAAATTTGTTTGCATTAACTTTTCATACTTACGTATTAGCATAACTTCTGTCAGAATATTTGTTTAAGAGAACTTATGAAAACAACGTTGATCATGTGTTTTCATCTTATTTTCACAAACTTTTCAATATAACTAAGTTTTATTTATGTATTTTAATTCAAAGTACAAAATATAACATTACATAATGATAATAAAAAAGTTATTGATATTTATTTAAATAGTCTGGTTAGATAAATTTTCACTATTCTCACCTATGAAATTCCCTTGATTATTAAACTTTTTGGTGCTGGTTTTTATTTTATTTTTTGAACAACAAGCAAAATACTTCTTATTCAAAAAAAGTACATGGAATACAAAATACTATATTTACTAATATATAGATTAGGATTGTTATGGGTTTGTGAGAAAAACTGAACCGAACGGATCCAAATCTCAATAAAAATTCATTCGAATTGAATCGAACCGTTTTAATTTACTAAGAACCTAACTGAATCAAAATTATTAGTTTGGTATACCGTTTTGAAATTCCGAACCGTTGAAGACAAATTTTCCTAAACCAAATCATTTATCAAAGAACTGAACGTTAAACTATTTTTCAATTTAATTTTTTTTTAACTTGTCTTAAATATTTTTCATTTTGACTTTTGATTCAGTCCGGATTCAGTTATAGTTCAGTTCTAACTTATGCATAATATTTTGGTTTACTAGCCAAACACATTCTTAGATTTTTTTTTTTTAACATCCCTAAATATAATAGTGAGGCTAAAAAAACAGAGTTGCTTCAAACTCCCAACACAATAATGATAAAAATAATCAAGTATGAACAAATGTTCATTTGACAAAAACAAATAACAATTGTAAGAATGGACTAAGAAAGTGCAAAATCCACACACCAAATGAAGAATAACGAATATAGTGACACAACAAAACCATATTAAGTTGGATTTTCTATCAAATTAAGCGCAAACGAACTCCTTTGGAACTCCCTTTCCACAATAACCAAGTATCAAACTCAAATTAATAGGAAGATTTAGGTTAATGCCTAAGATATTAGCCTTAAGAGCAGTGCAAAGACACACAGCAGCTTCAAGATTAGCAAGACCACCAATGAGAGAACAGCATGGTGTCTTTGGTGCTTTACCAAGTTCAACATTAATCAAACCTAATACATCAGCACACACACCAAGCTTAATTGTGTCTCTAGGACAAGTTGGTTTTGGTGGATGTGAGTGTTTGTGATCTTTTGGTGGTGGTGGAGGACATGGAACATAATTGGAGGTTACAGCAGTGAAAAAGAGAATGTTGAGGGCAAGGATAATAGCAACTTTGGAAGCCATTTGAAAGTGGGAAAATATCAATACTCTAAATCACTTTGGTTTTGTGTGAGTGTGATGATGTTTAAGGGGAATAAAAGGTGGTTTTATAGGGAAAGGACCGGTAATTTTCTTTGCTTTCTAAGAATTTAAATTATTATTTGCAAGAATGAAGATTATATATATTATCATTACAAATTAGAAATAAGACATTTAAAATTTATAAAACAAAAATATATAATTAATTTTTTAAATACAAAGCAAAAATTATATATTAAAATAAATAAAAAAATTATAAAAATTCATAAAAAAAAAATGCTAACAAGTGCCCTCAGGATAATAATTTAGATTTTAAAATAATAAATTTATCTTGGTAATCTGCAAATTTAATGACTTGAAAATTGAAATATTAAATTTTTTATAAAAAAATTTTTTTGAAATGTTAAACCATTACCTGAGAACAATATTAGCAAGACCCTGTTGGAATTAGACTCTCAAACCTTTGAGTAATTCCTTATCGTTAAAGATGACAATGAAGAAAATAGGAACAAAACTAGGATTAGGGTTTGCGGAAATTAAAAGAGAAGAAGGAAGTATTTTCTGCAGAGTTTCTCTCTGCCCACAAACTGTGGAAATTCTGTTATTCACTTGCAACTGCAACTTCTGTGAATACAAGATTAATGACTTGATTACAAATAATGAGGGTTACTCCCTATTTATAGATTTAGGTTTGCCTTCTCCCTAAGCCAAAGCCCAAAACTATAAAAGCCCAAAATACCTATTTTGGAGCTAAATCAAATCTAATCTATTTTAAATCTAAATCAAATCTATCTAGATTTAAAACAAACTTATGTGTAACAAACTGTTACACACTTCGACACATCTTGTGTTCGAGTAACAAACTACCTCGACACAAGGAATTACAAATTAACACACCACCTAATTCATTGTGTCTAAGCTATCCACATTCATCATAGCTCTTAGTCTTCTGAATATTTCGACCAGCACTCCCTTCGTCATGATATCTGCAATCTGATTCTCAGTTCTGCAGTGTTCCAAATTCATCTTCCCTTTAGCTACCTGCTCTCGAAGATAATGGAACCTCATTTCGATGTGCTTGCTTCGACCATGTGCTATCGGGTTCTTCGCCAGATTGATAGCTGACATGCTGTCGATCTTCATGGTAATTGCTCCATGATCTTTACCTGTTATCTCTTCGACCAAGTTCACCATCCATGTTGCTTGACATGCACAAAGAGAAGCAGCTATGTACTCTGCTTCGCACGATGATAGTGCCACTACTGGTTCCTTTCTCGAACTCCAAGCAACTGGTGCACCACCTAGCATAAACACATATCCTGCTGTGGATTTTCGATCCTCAGCATCACTACACCAACTCGAGTCGGTGTAACCCACTAATTTGCATTCTTTTCCCTTATCAGCTGCAGGAAACAGAATGCCATAGTCGAGAGTTCCTTTCAGATACCTCAGTATCCTCTTCGCCGCTGCTAGGTGTGATACCTTTGGCTTCTGCATGAATCTACTTATCATACCTACACTGTATGCTAAGTCAGGCCTTGTGTGACAAAGGTATCTCAATGACCCAATAAGTCTCCTGTATTGGGTTGTGTCGACATCTTCTTCATCCGGGTTCTTCGACAGTTGCAATCTTGTTTCAGCAGGTGTCGAAGTCGAATTGCATTCTTCCATCTCAAATCTCTTGAGAATTTCACTTGCATATCTTCTTTGATGCATCATCAATCCTCTACTACTCTTGTGGAATTCAATACCAAGGAAGTATGAAATTTCGCCCAAATCTGACATTTCAAATTCCTTGCTGAGATCACCTTTAAAGCCTTCGATCTCTTTCTTGCAGCTACCTGTTATCAACAAGTCGTCGACATAGAGACATAGTATAAGCAATTCACTCTTGCTTCTTCTTACATATACTCCATGTTCAGTTGTGCACTTCACAAATTTTTCCTCCCTTAGGAAACTGTCGATCTTCTTATTCCAAGCTCTTGGAGCTTGCTTCAGCCCATACAGTGCTTTATGCAGTCTGTACACTTTTTTCTCTTCTCCATGTTTCACAAACCCAACTGGTTGTGCAACATAGACTTCTTCGTCCAAGGGTCCATTCAGGAATGCACATTTAACGTCCATCTGACACATGTGCCAATTGTTCATGTTCGCCAGACCAACAACCAACCTGATCGTTTCGATCCTGGCAACAGGTGCAAAGACCTCATCGAAGTCAATTCCTTCCTTCTGAAGAAATCCTTTTGCCACAAGCCTTGCCTTGTATCGAGTCACTTCACCTTTGGGATTACACTTCACCTTGTATACCCACTTCACATCAATTGCCTTCTTGCCTTGAGGCAATTCGACAAGTGACCAAGTATTGTTGTCTTCGATGGACTTCAATTCTTCATTCATAGCTTTCACCCACTTCGAATCCTTCAATGCCTCAGTTGCATTGACAGGTTCTACATCTGCATAGAAAGCATAATGTACCAGCTCACCTTCATCGTTGACTACATCATCTGATGTAATTACACATTCTTGCAACCTTGCAGGCATGTGTCTTGTTCTCTGAGGTCTGCCTGGGCCTGCATCACCTCTGACTTCTTCTTGTCGAACTTCTTCTCTTTCGACTTCAGTAGCTGGTTCGTCATAAAGAATTCTCACTGAATCCTTCTTGACATTTTCAGTCCAATCCCATTCTTTAAGCTCATCTATGATCACGTCCCTGCTGATCACTACTTGCTTGTTCACTGGGTCGAACAACTTGTATCCTCCAGTCGAATGATATCCTATAAGTATCATTTGACTCGACTTGTCATCAAGTTTTCTTCTCAACTGATCTGGCACATGTCTATGTGCTATAGATCCAAATACCTTCAGATGGCTCAAGCTAGGCTTCACACCAGACCAACATTCTTCTGGAGTAATTCCTTCTAGCTTCTTTGTCGGACATCTGTTTAGAATGTATGTTGCAGTCGACACTGCTTCTCCCCAAAATTCTTTAGGTAAATGCTTGCCTTTTAACATACTTCTTACCATATTCATGATGGTTCGATTCTTCCTTTCTGCAGTTCCATTCTGCTGTGGAGTGTAGGGTGGCACCACCTCATGCACAATCCCTTCTTTCTCACATAACATGTCGAAGTCTTTCGACACATATTCTCCACCACCATCAGTTCTCAAAACCTTGAGCTTTCGACCACTTTGTCTTTCGACCATAGATTTGAACTTGACAAATACCTCGATCACTTCACTTTTCTTCTTGATCAGGTAAGTCCATAGTTTTCGACTGAAATCATCTATGAATGTAACAAAGTATTTGTTACCTCCATTCGAATCCACCTGGATTGGTCCACATACATCAGAGTATATGATTTCGAGAATAGCCTTCGACTTACTTCCTGCATCCTTGCTGAAGCTATTCTTGTGCTGCTTCGCCTGCACACATTCCTCACATACCTCGTTTGGAATGTCGATTTCTGGCAGTCCTGAAACCATATTCTTTCTTTTCAAGTCTCTGATGTCATTGAAGTTGAGATGCCCTAGTCGATAGTGCCATATCCATTCATCTCTGCTAGCTGCAGTTGCAAGGCACTCGTGCTCCATCACATTGAGTTCGATCTTGAAGGTTCTATTCTGTGACATAGGAGCCTTCAAGATTAACCTCCCACTTGCATCGACAACTCTCATCATCTTGTCTTCGATCGAAACTTTGTAATTCTTTTCGACCAACTGCCTAATGCTGAGTAAGTTGCTCTTCATGCCTGGTATGTACAACACATTGGAAATTACTGACCTCTTTCCATCTTTCCTCGTAATCATTACATCACCAATACCTTCAGCTGCTAGAGTATTGTCATTTGCAAATTTCACCATATTTTTCATCGAGGGTCTTATGTTGACAAACCAATCTTTTCTTCCAGACATGTGTGATGAGCATCCTGAATCCAAGTACCATTGGTCCTTGAATTTATGTTCATCTTTTGTTGTGACCATCAACAACATCTCTTCTTCTTCTTGTTTTGCAAACTTTGCATCACTTTCTTGACTTTTATTCTTTTCTGGACAAACTGTCGAATAGTGACCATACTTCTGACAGTTGAAACATTGAATGTGACTCTTGTCAGGCTTTCGACCACCACCTCTTCCTCTACCTGCAGCACCACCTCTTTGGTTGCCTTGATATGAGGGTTTTCTCTGATTCGACCAATTTCCTTCTTGCTGATTTCGACCAGTCGAATTGTTGTAGCCACCTCTACCTTTATTTCCAGCCCAGCTTCCTTTGCCTTTCTTTTCGTTTGCTGACTGAGCCTGCAGAGCCACATCGCTCTTCGACTTGCCCGCAGCTCTTTCAGCCATTCTTTGTTCATGAGATTCAAGCGTCCCTTGAAGCTCTTCTTTTGTCAATTTCGACAAGTCCTTCGACTCTTCTATGGCTACCACGATGTGGTCGAACTTAGGAGCCAAAGATCTTAAAATCTTTGAGACAACAGCTCTTGTTGTTAATACTTCTCCACATATCTTGATTTGATTCACTAGTTTCGTAATCCTAGTGAAGAAATCAGTTATGCTTTCGCTATCTTCCATCTGAAGTAATTCATATGTTCTCTTGTGAGTTTGTAACCTCACCTCTTTCACCTTTTCTGCACCTCCAAAAGATTTTTCAAGAATCTCCCAAGCTTCTTTTGAAGATTCTATATCACTAACCTTTTCAAAATTATCTGGACTCAGACATTGATGAATTATAAAGAGAGCTTTATAATCTTTCTTCTTCAATTCTTTATAAGCAGCTTTTTCTTCCTCCTTCGCACCTTCTGCAAGCGGTTCTACCCCTTCTTTTACAAGATCCCAAAGATCTTGACAACAGAATACAACCTTCATCTGCTTGCACCAATTCTCATAGTTATCTCCTTTCAGAATTGGTAGTGTTGCTGGAAAATGCCCATTCGGATGATTCATTGCCATCGCCATTCTTCTTGCCTTGAATCGATTAACCGGAGCTCTAGATACCAGATGTTGGAATTAGACTCTCAAACCTTTGAGTAATTCCTTATCGTTAAAGATGACAATGAAGAAAATAGGAACAAAACTAGGATTAGGGTTTGCGGAAATTAAAAGAGAAGAAGGAAGTATTTTCTGCAGAGTTTCTCTCTGCCCACAAACTGTGGAAATTCTGTTATTCACTTGCAACTGCAACTTCTGTGAATACAAGATTAATGACTTGATTACAAATAATGAGGGTTACTCCCTATTTATAGATTTAGGTTTGCCTTCTCCCTAAGCCAAAGCCCAAAACTATAAAAGCCCAAAATACCTATTTTGGAGCTAAATCAAATCTAATCTATTTTAAATCTAAATCAAATCTATCTAGATTTAAAACAAACTTATGTGTAACAAACTGTTACACACTTCGACACATCTTGTGTTCGAGTAACAAACTACCTCGACACAAGGAATTACAAATTAACAGACCCAAAAAGAATGATGCACCGACATTATAACTATTATCTAAAATTGTGAACCAAGGAATAAACTTGCGCGAAACAATAAAAAAAATAGAAGAACCACAAAGTAAAAACTACTATCTGATCAAAGCGTCAAAAAAGAAATTAAACTTCATGTACTACTAAGAAACTTAAATAAATCAACTACAAGAAATTACAAAATTTAAAAATTGCTTATTGCATTTTATTAATAATTATATTCTGAATATAAATTAGAATATCGATGAAAATATGAATATCTTATTATAAAAATCTCTTAAGTTTGCGGTAACCTAAGCAAACCCTAAAGTCTAATTCTACTGTCCATTTTCTCTCTAAGTGGTTTAATTTTGGGCATTTAATGTGTGTCTCATTTTTCAAGAGCAATTCAACTATGGATGCATTTATATGAATGTTGATCATCTCAATGCTAACAATAGTTTTAAGAGATGTGTTGAAAAACGTGTGTCCTTCATTAAACTCATGAAGTGTCGTTTTCTAATTACTCTTTACTGAGTAACATTTAATAACAAAATTTAATCAATACTCCATCTCTCTTAAATTATAAGACACTTTTCCTATTTCACACAAATTAGTAAATATAATTATTATTTTATGAAAAAATAAAATGATTTATAATTTTTACAAAAATATCTTTCAATAATTATATTGAAAAGCAAAATTTAAAGAATTGAAAGAAAAAAGAGAAATAAAAAGCATAATTATTATTGTTTTAAATTATAAGACGTTTTTATATTTCATGAGAATTAAGAAGCATAATTAATACTTTATAAAAAAGTAAAAAAAATATACGATTCTTTCATAAAATATCACTAAAGTGGACGTGGAAGAATCTTTCTTAAAATGCGTTTTTTCGAGTCATACTGCTGCCAAAATTATTGCTCGTTCGGGGTTAGTGGACGTCCCGTGTGTGGGAGGCAATTTTACGTGGTTTAAAGATAACAAGAAGGCTATGAGCAGGTTGGACAAATTTCTTCTTAATAGCAACTTGATCGACGAGTGGGATGTTGTGAATCAAAGGATTGTTAAAAGAGACATTTCGGATCACTCACCTATTTTAATATCTCCGAATGTCGTTGACTGGGGTCCGAAACCTTTTAGGTTCAATAACGCGTGGACTAAACGTGAGGAGTTTAAGTCTTTTGTTAGTGCTGAATGGTCGAAGCTGAACTTTGCTGGTAGGGGAGATTTCGTTCTATTTGAAAAACTCAAGTGCCTCAAAGTGAGTCTTAAGAAGTGGAACCGGGAGATTTTTGGTTGGATTGATCTATCGGTGCAAAAGGAGGTGGAGAATATCAATGATTTGGACAAGCTTCTTGTGAATAAATTTGGCGGCAGTGTTGATTCTTTGGTGGATAATAGAAGGGAAGCCACTAAAGAGATGTGGAAGAATCTTTCTTTGAAAGAGAGTATGCTTCGAATTAAGTCCGGACAACTTTAGTTGAAGGAAGGTGATAAGAATACCCGATTCTTCCATAATTCCCTTAAGGAGAGGTATAGAAGGAATGCGATATCGGTTTTGGAAGGGGCAAACGAGAGGGTCGAAGGGGTAGAAGAGGTTAAACTTGAAGCCAAGAATCACTTTGAAAACTTTTTCAAAGAAGAAGATCTTACTAGGGCTGTCCCGGAGAATATTGTGCTTAGTGTCCTTACCGATGAGGATAGGAGATGGTTGGAAAGACCGTTCTCGGAAGAGGAGGTTTGGGATTGCGATGGCAATAAGAGTCTCAGACCGGACGGTTTCACGCTAGAGTTTTTCCAACATTGTTGGGAAACGGTCAAGGATGATGTGTTTATGTTTGTGAAGGATTTTCACAAAAAGGCGAGGCTTACTAAGGGCTGCTCTTCGTCCTTCATAGCTCTTATTCCTAAAATCAAGAACCCTCAATCCTTGCTTGATTTTAGACCTATTTGCCTTGTGGGTAGTTTGCATAAGATCATTTCAAAAAATTTGGCGAGGAGGATGAGGGGAGTCTTAGGGAAATTGATATCTAGCAACCAAACGGCGTTTGTTCCGAGAAGGAAAATTGTGGATGGAGTCTTGGTCGTGAATGAGGTGTTGGACTTAGCAAAAAGAGAGAATAGATGTTGTGTGGCCTTGAAAGTGGATTTTGAGAAAGCATACGACCGAGTAAGTTGGAACTTTTTGAAGTATGTATTAAATAAGATGGGGTTTGGAGCCGTGTGGTTAAATTGGATGGACGGATGCATTTTTTTGAGTCATATGTCGGTTCTAATCAACGGAAGTATCACCAAAGACTTTATCATAGAAAAGGGGCTTCGTCAAGGAGATCCACTATCTCCTTTTCTATTTGTTTTGGCAACGGAAGTGTTAACGGCATTAATGAAGAAAGCCATTGAGTTGGGAGACTTTCGGGGTTTCAAAATTAATGAATCGGAGGAATTTAACATTCTTCAATTTGCGGACGATACCGTTATTTTGGCGGAAGGTGACACGGCTAATTGGTGGACTATGAAATCTATTCTAAGAGGTTTCGAGTTAATGTCGGGGTTGAAGGTGAATTTTCATAAAAGTTCTATTTATGGAATCAATGTTGATGAGGGGTTCTTAGAAGCGGCATCCATTTTTCTTGCTTGCAAAGTTAGTAGGCTCCCTTTTAAATTTCTTGGTGTTAAGGTGGGTGATAGTCCGCGAAAACTTTCCATGTGGAGGGATTTGATATCGGTCTTGAAGAACAAATTGGCCGTTTGGAAGGGTTTGTTTCTTAATTTGGCGGGAAGGGTGTGTTTGATCAACTCGGTTCTTAACTCTATACCTATTTACTCCTTATCTTTTTATAAGGCTCCTTCCAAGATTATTAAGGAGATTCGGGCCATTCAAAGCAAGTTTCTTTGGAGCGGGAACGATATTAAAAGATCCATTCATTGGGTTAGTTGGGAAACCGTGTGCAAATCAAGGGATGAAGGAGGTCTAAGGGTAAAGAATGTGGAAGTGATGAACATTGCGCTCCTTAGCAAATGGAAATGGCGGATTTTAATGGAGGAGGATGTTGTTTGGCGTAACATTCTTAATTCTCGGTACGGGGAAGTGAAGAAGAAGGTGCTCATTGGAGATAAATCCGTTGTCCACAAATCCGACTCAATATGGTGGAGAGACATTATTTTATCTGACAATTATTTTTCTTTGCTTCACCATAACTTTGCAGGGGCCGTGGAGTGTAACGTTGGCAACGGAAGGGACATTCCATTCTGGTACAGCAATTGGGCAGTCCCGCAATCTTTAATGCAGGCCTACCCGGAACTGTATGTGGCTACTGTGAACGATTCCATTTTGATTGAAGAGGCGGAGGCGGGGCAGAATCAAGGATGGAATGCTGCTGGGATTTTTCAGGACAGCAACGCTGTGATTCAGTCACTGTGGCAGGAGCTGAGCGACAGCATTTCGCACATATCTTTGCGGGAGCAGTCAAAAGACTCGTTCGTGTAGCCTCTTCGGACGGGGTCTTTTCTGTTAGGTCCTGTTACGAGTGGTTCTTCTCCAAGCTTTCGGGTCCTCCTATTATTCCAACTGTCGCTAAAGCTTGCTCTTTCATTTGGAAGATTAAAGCTCCTTCTAAACTCATCATTTTCTGGTGGAGGGTAATTCACAACAGGATAACCACTAAGGATCTGTTACAGAAAAGAGGTATCCTGGATTATAACAGTTTGCAGTGTGTTTTTTGCTCCACGGAGGAAGAATGTTTACCGCATATTCTTGGAAGTTGTCGGGTTCTCTCGGCCATTTGGAAGAAGGTTATGGAATGGATCGGTTTTGGTCAAGGGTTAACATTAGAAGAGTTCCAAGTTTTCCCTTTCTTCTTTGACAAGGTGCGTGTTTTGATCCGTAGGAATATTGTAGCGTTAATCTGGTTAGCTACAGTGTGGTGTATTTGGGTGAGGCGTAATGATATCGTTTTTAATAACGGATCCTTTAGTTTTTTGGAATGTATTTCGGAGATCATTTTCATCTCGTGGAAATGGTTATCCACTAACTACAAGCTTACGAACTTATGTAATTTCTATGTGTGGAGTACTCAACCTCTTATCTGTTTTGAGTAGTTGAGGTTCTCCGTTTGTATCGGGTGGAGTATCCCTTATACTCTCATTCTAATACAATTGCTTATTGAAAAAAAAAGAAAAAAAATATACGACTTTACAAAAATGTCCTTCAATAATTATATTGGAAAGAGAAATTAAAAGAATTGAAAGAAGAAAGAGAAATAAATAGAAGAGGTTATATTAGACAAAAAAATCATTAATGATGTATTGAGATGGTAAAGTGACTTATAATTCGTGACAAATATTTTTACCAAAGTGACTTATAATTTGGGAAAGATGGAGTATATGATATATTAGGCAAAAAAAATCATTAATGATGTATTGAGATTGTAAAGCGGCTAATTTAAAACAAATATTTTTGCCAAAGTGACTTACACCCTCCGATCACATTTATAAGTAACAAAAATGCTTTAATTCTTGGTCACTATAAGAAGCAAAAGACAATTATTAATAAATCATTTGATATTGTAATTTCTAATATACCATTCTATTTTATTTTCCAACATTTCATTAAATTTAATAAAGATGACATAGTAAATTTAATCAATGTTTTTGTAGAAAGGCTAAAAAGTTAACTACACTTGATTGAATTTCTTAATAACCGTGAAAATAATTTTTGTTGCTTATAAATGTGCCTGAAGGGTATATAATTTAGGACAGAGGGAGTACTATTAATTTAATCATTAAATTTAACATATTTAAATATTTTTAAATGATCATAACTTTCAATACTTAGATTGGCAATAAAGGTAAAAAAATTGTAATCAGCTGAAATACAATTACTTAGATCGACAAGAAAGATAAATGATTGTCATCATCTAAAATGTTAATACTTAAATCAACAAGAAAATAAATGATTGTCATCAGCTGAAATTTTGATACTTAGATTGACAAAAACTTAATTATCGTTAAAAATCGAAATGTTGATACTTAGATTAATAAGAAAGCAAATGATTGTCATCAGCTAAAATCTTGATACTTAGACTGACAAGAAAGAGAAATGATTGTCATCAGCCAAAATATTGATACCTACACCGACAAGAAAAGTATATAATGATCATCAACCAAAATGCATATACTTAGATTGTCAAGAAAAGTAAATGATCGTCATCAGCCGATATGTTGAAACTTAGATTGATATGAAAAGTAAATAATGGTAATCAGCCAAAATGATGATATTTAGATCGATAAGAAAAATAAATGATAGTCATCATCCGAAATGTTAATACTTAGATAAAAAAAAGTAAATGATCATCAGCAATCAAAATGATGATACTTAGATTGACAATAAAAGTAAATAATTATGACCAACCAAAATGATGATATTTAGATCGACGAGAAAAGTAAATGATCATCATCAACCAAAATGGTGATACTTAGATCGAAAAGAAAGGTAAAGGATCGTCATCATCCAAAATGGTGATACTCATATCGACAAGAAAAGTAAATGATAGTCATCAGCCAGAATGGTGAAACATCGATAAAAAAGAAAGTATATTATCGTCATCATCTAAAATGCTGAAACTTGGATCGTCAAGAAAGTAAAAGATGGTCACATGCCTAAATGCTTATACTTAGACCGACTAGAAAATAAATGATTGTCATCATCTGAAATGTTAATGCTAAGATCAATAAGAAAGTAAATAATCTTCATCATTCAAAATGATGATATTTAAATCGACAAAAAGTAAATAACCACCACCAACCGAAATGTTGATGCCTAGATCGATAAGAAAGGTAAATTATCACCATTAGCTAAAATGCCAATAATTAGATCGACAAGAAAGGTAAATGATCTTCATCATCCGAAATGCTGATACTTAAATTGACAAGAAAAGTAAATGATGGTCATTAGCCGCAATGTTGATACTTTGATCGACAAGAAAGTAATTGATGTCATTATCCCAAATGGTGATACTTAGATCGATAAGAAAGTTAATGATCATCTCAGCCGAAATGGATATACTTGGATTAAAAAAGGAAAAGTAAATGTGTCATCATTCAAAAAGTTGATACTTAGATTGAAAAGAACAATAAATGAGTCATCAGTCGAAAAGTTGATATTTTGATCAACAAGAAAGGTAAATGATTGTAATAAACTGAAATAGTGATAGTTAGATTAAAAAGACAGGTAAATGATCATCCTCAAACAAAATAGGGATACTTAGATTGGCAAGACAGGTAAATGAGCATCCTCAAACAAAATACTGATGCTTAGATCGACAAGATATGTAAATGACTGTCATTAATTGAAATATGGATACTTAGATCGGCAAGAAGGTTAATGACCATCATCAATCAAAATAATGATACTTAGATCGACAAGAAAGTTAATGATCGTCATCAACCAAAAAGATGATATTTAGATCAATAGGAAAGAAAAATTTTGATGTTGTCGTGACGGGAAAAATTGAGATTAAGCTATTGATTAACTTAACTTAAAAAACAGAGTCGTCACCGAACTTTTTGTTTCCAAAGGAAAATGAAAATATTGATAAAACCCAATGCAAAAACATAACAAAATAGAGATCTGCATATGAAAGTCGGTTATGCAAGGGAAGATATTAGCACCCCTCACATCTATGGTACTCTACAGGAACCTCTTGAAAAAAATTTATGGTAAAAACTGGATTGTTTGCAAAAGATTGGGGTGATGAGAAAAGAAGTATTTTATTATTTTTTTGCTTGCCCAGACTTCAAGAGTCTCGTGCCTACATATCTTCCATGTGCAATATAGAAGTCAGAGTCTCGTAATTCGTGGTAAAAGTAACCACAAAAGTTTGTTTATATATTTTAAATTGAGCAGACATTTTGGAATATTTGAGTGGAAAACACAACTAGCTACCCACAAGTATGTGAAAGTAAGCATTTTCATCGTCTTGGTATGGAGAACTTTTACTAGGACTTTCTCACAAGTATGTTTCTACATTCAAGCAGAAAATGTCAATCTCTTCACTATAGTGTCTTTTTTAGAGTTTTTTTAAAAGAGTTTAAGTATTGTAACACCCTGGATTTCCGCTTACCCCGCGGGGCTTCCGGCCTACCAAGCATGTCACCAGCTTAATCAATAATCCCCCTAGGTCCGCTTATCGGCTGCCCAGGAAATATTGTTTTTGCCTTCCGCAGGAATCGAACCACGTACCTAGGGGCTAAGTACGTAATCATAGCAATTCCTGCTACCACTTGAGCTAGTAGCTCAATTGGTAGCAGGAATTGCTATGAATACGTACTTAGCCCCTAGGTACGTGGTTCGATTCCTGCGGAAGGCAAAAACAATATTTCCTGGGCAGCCGATAAGCGGGCCTAGGGGGATTATTGATTAAGCTGGTGACATGCTTGGTAGGCCGGAAGCCCCGCGGGGTAAGCGGAAATCCAGGGTGTTACAAGTATGCTTAAGTGTCTTAGCATTTATTAAGAAAAAGATTTTTGGGATCACTAGCATCAATAGGATGTTCGTAGCCATTGACTACCATATCCCATAGATCAACATCATAACCAAGAAAGAAATTTTCTATTATGTCTTTCTTGTTATCATATATTTCTCCATCAAAGATTGGAGGTTTAGCATTGTATTGTTCTCTTTGATTGTTAACTGGCAGCAGTGGTGGTGTTGGATTGGCCATAGTGTTTCATAGAAAACTTCAGGATCTTTATCTGGCACAATTAAGTGTATGATACCATAACCAAAGCTCTAATGTCAATTAAAGGTGCGTAAAACACAAGAAAAGGGAGTTTGAATTGGGTTTCAAGGTTTAAAAGCAATATCTTCCCAAAACAAAATGCAAGAACACAAGAACAAAAATAAATAACACAATTATTTGTATCATGGTTCACTGTTAACGAAGCTATTCCAGTCCACCACCAAGGTGATTTTGCCTTAACAACAAGGACTTAATCTACTATAACCAAACTGATTAAAGAACCACAATAAAGACTACCTGTCAATATTGCAAACTACGACAAAGACTACTTGTCACTTGTTGCAATCCACAAAGACTAATTGACAATGTCTTATTGGGAATTCTGACTAAAGCCATAGTCTCCCAAGGAACTGTCAACTTCATTCATTAATTACAAAGGTTTTGTGTTTACAAAGTTGCTTCTTGAAACCAAATTACACAAATTTGAAATACAATCAAATAACACAAAGGTGTTAAGCAACTATCGAACAAAAGCTCACTTATTGCAAGTTAATGAACAAAAGCTCACTTGCTTACAAACCTATACAATGAAATGATTAGAGTGATTGTAACAGCGTTTCAAGATTAGTTTTGTAATCTCCAGAGTTTTTCAGAGTAACAAAAACTTTTTGAATTCTTCATCTAAGTCTTATTTTATAGTTGACGAAGAGAAGTATGCTGAAGGGAAATATTGGAATATGTAATTCGACCTGTATAGTTCCATACTGTACAGTAGTACTAACCTAGCGTCACCCTATGAAGAATAGACACCAGTTATTATTTCCTCACGTGAATCCAAAATTTGATCTTTTATCTTCCAATCTTCAGAGGCTTGAAATAGTAGTTATTGAAGCTGTGAGGGAAATACACCTCTATCCTTGTTTTAATGATGTCAAAACAACCTGGTGTGAAATGTGGCTGACATGACAAATCCTGAAAACAAGTTTTTCTGAAAAGTTAACTGCATGCGTCAACTCATAGACTGGTGAGGTCGACTCATGAAAGCATTGTTAGACACAAAAACAAGTATATCTTGTTCTTACGAATACAATATCGTTTATGGCCCTCCAAATGGTCCAGACCATAACATGGAAAATCATAGAAAAACCACCCCTAGACTTTGCCCTACCGCTTAAAGAAAGGAAACTCCCTAGGAAAGACTACCTGCCACTCCAACAATCTAAAAATCCTATACCAACCACTATTAACTAAGTCACAAGTATCAAACAAGTAAGAAAATGATTTGACCAAATCACCACAAAGAGGACAAGAGGTATGAACAGGGTCTACAATTACCTTTCTCTTAAATATATTCTCTCTAGAGGAGAATCTATCAAGGAGAAGTTTCCAACAGAAAACATTCACATTAGAAGGTGTCCAACTACATCAAATGAAGAGGGAGTGATATATTACTAATGGAAGGGGATAGGTTAGGATAATTAGAAGAAGCCAAAAGAGTATGGTAACTAGAAGACACTGAGAAAGTACCATCCCTAGAAAACTTCTATATCCATGGAAATAGTATGTCCTTGAATGGTCAAGAGGTAATCACCAACAACAAGTTCCTGATGAACAAGGAAAGGTATCCTACACCGGATGCCCCAAATGAGGGTTTCATCTACTCACCTACCTACCTCTCTCAATCTTCCCTTAGAATAATTAGTGATCATAAGCAATCCAAGGAGGCTATTCTTAAAAGGGATACTCCTAACCCAAGCATTAGCTCAAAAAGATTTTTGAAACCCTGATCCCACCTTCTCGGTGATACCATCAAAAACCAGTCAAAACGGTCTTTCTTCTTAGAATCAAGGAGGGAAACTCCTTTCCACTAAGAGGAGTAATTCCATAAGCCTTATTCTTTGTTGCCTTTTAAGATGGAGAAAACATAGGCATCTTTTATAGAAACAAAGATATCTCTCTAACGACGAAAAAGTACTTGAGATATGTCTCCACCTCTACTTAGCCCAAAGAGATAAATTGACCAGAAGAAGATCTTTAAACCCTAAGTCACCTTTAATCTTAGGCTCACAAACATTGACTCATTTAACTCAAGAGGTTTTATAGTCTCCCTTAACACCGCCCATAGAGACCTTCTTTGAATCAAGACTATCTCCATCAAACCTTGACAGACATTTTTTTGAAAAGACATGAAGAAAATAGGGACAACATTAAGCACTGAATTGAGAAAAGGGTTAAGTATGTTTTTGGTCCCTGTAAATATCTCAAATTTCATTTTTAGTCCCTAGAAAAAAAATGACATATTTTACTCCCTACAAAATTTTTATGCATTCAGTTTTAGTCCCTGCTATTTTCTAAAATTGTAAAACCTGTTTAATTACCTTTAAATTTTTGAATAATTTTTTTCCTACGTGTTTAGAATACTATAAAATGTTTCTTTACCGAATTATAGAATTTTTTAAAATGAGAAGAATTAAATATGAATTTTTTAAATTTCAAAATATAATGACAAAATTAATGCAAATCTTGACTTAGAAATCAAATTTTGAGTTTCTTTTTTTTCAAAAAACTTTTTATTACGTTCTAAACATGTCTGTAAAATAATCATTCAAAAATACACATTGGCTTAACAACATGGACTAAAACTAAGTGCATAATAATTTTGTGGGGACCAAAACATGTCATTTTTTTAATAGGGACCAAAAACAAAATTTGATAATTTTATAGGGACCAAAAACATACTTAACCCTTGAGAAAACCACCTTCCCCTCCAAATAACATACTTGTGCTTCCAAGAATTAATCATCTTATATAACAGGTTAATAAGAGGATCCTAAGTAGCCTCTCAATTAGGGATTTCCCCAACAGACAACCCCGTGTATTTAAAAGGAATGGTCTGAAGTTAACTTTGAAGAAAGTCACCAGCAGAATAAATAACTTAGGGTCCACATTAACCCCTATCATACTTCTCTTAGAAAAATTCACTTGGAGGTCGATGCTAACTCAAAACCCCTAATAATAGCATTGATACTTTCTCCAAAGGTTCTCCGAGTGTCATTTGCATACTATAAATATGAGTCCATCAAATCAGAGGCTCCTTCCCTAAAACCAAATAGAAGATCCAACTCAATAGCCCTACTAAATGAACCACTTAAACCTTCAGCCACAAGCAGGAAGAGGAAAGGAGTTAGGGTTGCTTCAAACCACTTTGAGTATTAATCTATTTAGTTGAGCAACCATTAACGAACACTGCAAGATTCCCAACACGAGCTATAATCCAAGGCTTCCAATTAACATTAAACTCAAATCTAATAAGCATATACTTCAGAAACTCCCAGCTCACTGAATCATACGCTTTCTCAATATACACTTTAAAAATGAGACGAGACTTTTTAGCTTTCTTAGCTAAATCAATCACTTCATTCACGGTCACCACACCATCCACCAATATTATTGTTTTTAAAGAGTTATTATAAATATTTTTTAATCCAAAGCCAAGTTATTATTTTTTTATTAGTTATTTTAGTTTAAAATGTTATTATATTATTATAGTTACCATTATTTTCTATTATAATATTTTTTTTATAGTTAGTCAGTTCTATTATAATATTTTTTTATATTTAGTCAGTTTCAGTAGTAATATATTTTTAATTAGTGTATATAAATTAATTTAAAATATTTAATAATGATTTAAATAAATCACAAATATTTGTGAAACATTTTTATTGAAAAGGTATAGCAAGTATTTCTATGCAATTCGTTCCTTGCAAAGGGGGTTAGATTTTCTCCTTCAATATTTTTTCTTCAACTATTCTCTCCATTTTTCTATCTCTTTCTCTCTCTAACATTTTGTCTCCCTTCTTCTATTTATAATCATTGCTTAATTTTCTTTATTTTATTACATGTATTTTAGTTGAAGGAGACGGAATGATGGAAGGAAAAGATCTAATCTACTTGCAAACAATGGTTGTGTTTTCCAAGGACAAGTTCCTGGCAAATCAAAAGCCTTGGAAAATTTATTGGGGGTGTGCTCTCAAATGATTTTGGAAAATTTTGTTCCAAATTTAACCCCTAACAATTTAGTTTTGTTGATCTATTTTTCCAAATCTTTTAACAAATTCCTGAAAAAACTGGTAATTGACATGGTGTTTGAATGATTTACAACATAACAAAAAAAACTTCTTAATTCTAGAATAGAGTAGAAGGGATATAAATGCTAAAACACCGCAATTTAACTGAATTAACCATATTAGTAAGATATTAATAGAAGGAATCAGGAATATTAATTTGCTTAAATGTAAGTTTTGTATTAACACAAGAAATATCACTTAGATGGAATAGTACAAAATACAATATAGTCATAATAGTGGCTGAAAAAGAAGACAAAGTTGTTTCAATTTCCAACCATCACAACAATAATCAAGTTCAAGTATGAACAAAATGTTCATTGGCGAAAACAAATAAAAGGCGTGGGAGAAAGAATGCAACAAAGTAGTACAAAACCAGCAAACCATAAGATAATAGTGTGACACAATACACACATATATTAATTAAGCGCAAACGAACTTCTTTGGAACTCCCTTTCCACAGTAATTAAGTATCAAGCTCAAATTAATTGGAAGATTAAGGTTAATGCCCAAGACATTAGCCTTAAGAGCAGTGCAAAGACAGACAGCAGCTTCAAGATTAGCAAGACCATCAATGAGAGAACAGCATGGTGTCTTTGGTGGCTTACCAAGTTCAACATTAATCAAACCTAATACATCAGCACACACACCAAACTTAATTGTGTCTCTAGGACATGTTGGGTTCTTTGGATGTGAGTGATTGTGGTCTTTTGTGGGTGGTGGTGGACATGGAACATAGTTGGAGGTTACAGCAGTGAAAAAGAGGATGTTGAGGGCAAGAATTATAGCAACCTTGGAAGCCATTTGGAACTTGGAAAATGACTTTTGGTTACTAATACTTTTAATCACTTTGGATTGGTGTGTGAGTGGTGATGTTTGAGAGGAATAAGAGATGGGTTTTATAGGGAACGATTGTGAGTTTCTTTGTTTTTTTTATTTTTAATTTAAGTCAGAAGTGTCCTACTATTTGAAAGAATATCCTACTATATGAGGAATAAAGGTGTATAATGAATAAATGAGAGACACAATTATGTTCCAATTCCAATTTCAACACACTTTATTTATTTAAGATTATTTATTTAAGAGTAATGTTATTCTTACACCTATATTATACACTAATACTTACATCAAATATTGTTCATGTTTATTATATTTATACGGTGAACAATGTTTTTTAAAATAAAATAATATTTTTTATTTTTTATTTTTAGTATTACGGACAACACTCTTCATGTACGGACGTGTATTAATCAACTTCATTACTGCATTAACCAAAATTTTACACTGCATTAACCAAGTTTGATGACTGCTAAAAATTATTTTTAATATCTGGATGTTGCATTAACTAACTTCATTACTGTATCAACCAAGTTTTTACTCTGTATTAACCAAATTTGATGACTACTGTAAAGTACTGTTCATGGGTGTAAGAATAGCATTACTCAAATTTGAGTAATGCAGTATAAAAACTTTGTTAATGCAGTAATGAAGTTGGTAATGCAACATTCAGGTATTAAAAATAATTTTTAGCAGTCACAACTTGGTTAATACAGTGTAAAAACCTGATTAATGCAGTAATGAAGTTGGTTAATGCAACATCCAGGTATTAAAAATAATTTTTAGCAGTCATCAAACTTGGTTAATGCAGTGTAAAAACTTGGTTAATGCAGTAATGAAGTTGGTTAATGTACGTCCGTACATGAACAGTGTCGTCCGTAATTTTAAAAATAAAAAATATTTTTTATAAATATTATTATTTTATTTTTAAAAAAAATTATTCACCGTACAAATACGATGAACAGTGTTTGGTGTAAGTGTTGATGTATAATATAGGTGTAAGAATAGCATTACTCTAATTTAAATAACTTAATTATTTTAAAGGCATATGAGAGGAAGATTATACCCCATACTTTAGAATTGTACCATTAGCTCTATAAAATCTAAAAGAAATTAATTTTTCTCTTTTTAAATATAGAGTTTAGTTTTTTGAATATTTTTAAAAAGTTTTTTGAAAATTTAACCTCGACTTATTGATGAGTAAATCTAAGTTTTAATGGAAGAAAATTCAAATAATTAAGTTTTTCAAAAATTTTAGCAAGAAACTTTGAAGATTTTTGGAACTTTATCTATGCCATATTCATGGAAAAATCTTTGGAAATTTTACTCGTGACTTACTCTTTGATAAATCTATTTTTTCATAAGTAAAATTATACATTCTTAAAAATTTTACCAGCGACTTATTTATGGATAAATATATGTTATTTTAAAGTAAAATTATACAATATAATACATTAAAAAAAGAACTCCTACAAATTCTTACCCGCGGCTTAACCTATGATATGAAAAAACAATAGGAAAATCTTAACTCATTCAAGTTTTTAATTCTTGTTTAGTATCATTATTTAGAATTAAAATTTTATCGTATTATTATTTCTTTCGAAATTCCATTCTTAACATACAAAATGTTTGGTGCTCATATGTGCTTTAGACAACTTTCTCTTTTCAACTAGATTTTGATAAAGAAATTCAAATACATTAAATATTTTGATTTTAAAAATGGATGAGCAGAATTGGTAAGATATTTGTTCTGTTTATTTTTTCAAAAATATTATTTTTATTTTGTATATGAATTGTTAAATATATACTATTTGATTATGAATTTATTTTTAAAATTTTAAATAAACAAGTAAAAATCATTTTAAAAAAGACACATGCAAATGACTTTTCTCAATGGTAAATTGTGTGACCTTTAACAAATTATATTATCAAAGGTTAAACCGTAGGTAAAATGTTTTAGGAATTATTCATTTAATATATTATAGTGTATAATTTTACCCAAAAAAACATATATTTATTTAGTACTAAATAAGTTTCAGTAAAGTTTTGGAAATCTTTTTTATAAGTTATTTGGTAAATAATTTTATCCACGAAAATATAAAATTATTCATAAATAAATTATAGGTAAAGTTCCAAAAAAAGTTACCTCATAAACAATTTTAAAATTTTAGTTATTCGATAAACAATTTTACCCATAAAAACAAATTATTCTCCGTTGTGAGTGTCTCTGCTTTGGTTTCCAAGACTAAGGATAGCGCTTGGCTGCCACCAACGGTGAGTTTGCTGAATGTTATGTGGAAATTGTTGATTCCATCGAAGATTCGGATTTTTTTCTTGGAGGCTATTCACCTCTAGACTTCCTTCCAAAGATTTGTTGTTATTAAGAGGAGTTGACAACATCTCCTCTAATCCGCTTTGCAAATTTTGTGGGAACCACCCGGAGACCTTGTTTCATTTATTTTTTCTTTGTCATGTATCTAAGAAGGTGTGGGGTAGGATTTTCTTGTGGTTGGGGAAGACCTCTCTTTCACAATTGAGGAGTTTATGGATTTTGGATCTTTGCAAGAGAAGGGGAACACTCTTAATGAAAGGTTGAAGATTTGCAACAACATGGAGCTTATGGATTATGCGTAATGCTATTATCATCGAGCATGTCCCTTATAGTTTTGATGTCGTGTATTATAATGTCATGTTCTTTTCTTGGAGTTAGTTAGCTAGTAACAAACCGTTTTCTCTTTCCTCTAGTTTTTATGATTGATACAAGTTACCGTTGGGATGCTTTAAATCCGTGTAATCTTATTGTAAGGGTTGCACCCCTTATGCTATTTCTTATTTGCTTATTAAAAATTTCCTACATATAAACTATGGATAAATTTCTAAATAGAAGAAATTTGAAAAAAGTTGTGTAGGAATAAAAAATTCTATTTAAAAAGGGTAAATTTGACCAAAAAAAATTTATTTGAAAGTAAAGATTCGATTATGGGAATATTGGGTTTAAACTTCACATGTGAGATACTAAATGAGCCCATTATTGGATCTAAATCTATGACGATGTTACAATAATTTTTGTATCAAATTTGGAACTATCTGCACTATAAGTTGTAATTTGGTTTGTTATATCAATTATATCTAGATGGATTCATTTCATACGCATGTATTATTGTAAAATTTTCATAACTTTGCTTAATTGAAAATTGAAACTAAATAAAGCATACCCGTGATTGTCATATTTTATTTTTGTTTATTATTAAAAATGAAATGACAGGACATCAAAATTGTTCTTATTATTCTGTATTTGTGTTTAACAATTCATATTCCATTGTCCACTATCACTATGAAATTAAATCATACATTATCAAAGTTTTCTACTCAGTAATATATATATATATATATATATATATATATATATATATATATATATATATATATATATATATATATATATATATATATATATATATATATATAGGGGACGACTCAGGTGAGAACACTTGGTTATTATGAGAAATGAGAACAATGAATCACGACCATTAAATTTTGATTTGTTGATTTTAATGGACTGGATTGGTTTCTCTTTCTAGAATCCTTAATATTTATTTTAAATCAACATAGAAAGAGAAACCAATCCAGTTCATTAAAATCCACAAAATCAAAATTTAATGGTCGTGATTCATTGTTCTCATTTCTCATAATAACCAAGTGTTCTCACCTGAGTCGTCTCCATATATATATATTGTGAGATTTTGGATCGAACTCTAGTATGGCCGAAGGGTAGCTTCTTGGTTCGACAGGGTTAAGCATGAAGTCGAAGGTTGTTCACATGCTTGTGTCGAAGATGCTAGGGTTGTTAGCATGTTAAATTAGGTTTTAGTGTTTAAACCCTAATTTGTTAAGTTAGCTTGTTTATTAAGTTGACTTGTGTAATGGGCCTTGTGGAAAAAGCCCATTAGTTAGTATGTTAGGTTTTATTATAAATAGCATACTAGTCTCTCATCATTGCTAAGCTGCAAATCCTAATTTAGGGTGAGAGAGGTTATTTGTTATTCTTGTAAACTTGTAATCTTGTTTTAAGAGAAAGTGAAATAATAGCAGTTATAACCAATTCTTGTGTTCTTATTCTCTTCCCTAATTCCCTATTATACTTTGTTATTGGTATCGTTTTTCACAACAAATTGGTGCGGTGAGCGTGGAGAAGATGCCGTCAACAAAGTATGAGATTGAAAAATTCACCGGAGTGAATGATTTCGGTCTGTGGCGCTTGAAGATGAAAGCCCTACTGGTTCAGCAGGGTTGTTTGGAAGCGTTGAAGGGAGAGGCAGCCATGAATGCTGCATTAACGGCAGCGGAGAAGACAACTATGATCGAGAAAGCACACAGCGCAATTTTGTTGAGCCTTGGTGATAAGGTTCTCCGACAGGTATCAAAGGAGACGACGGCATCAGGGTTATGGGTGAAACTTGAAAGTTTGTATATGACCAAATCGCTGGTAAATCGACTCTACCTGAAGCAAGCTTTGTATTCATTCAAGATGATTGAAGACAAAGTATTGGCTGAGCAGTTGGATATGTTCAACAAGCTGATTCTTGATCTTGAAAATATTGATGTGAAGATCGATGATGAAGATCAAGCGCTGTTACTATTGTGTTCTTTGCCTAGATCACATGCTCACTTCAAAGAAACTCTCTTGTATGGAAGGGAGTCCCTGACGTTTGAAGAAGTTCAATCAGCCTTGTACTCTAAGGACTTGAATGAACGAAAGGAGCATAAACCTTCGACTGTTGGCGAAGGTTTGGCCGTTAAAGGAAAACTCTTACGAAAGGATGGTAAGATCGACAAGAAGAAAGGCAAAAGTCAGTCGAAGACTTACAGTGGCGAAGCATCTGGCATTCGATGCTACCATTGTAAGAAGGAGGGTCACACAAGAAAGGTGTGCCCTGAACGCTTGAAATATCATGGAGGTAAGGATAATGGCAACGCTGCCATTGTTCAAGATGATTTCGAATCATCTGATGTTCTTGTGGTTTCAAGCAGTGACTCTAAGAAGGAGTGGATTATGGATTCAGGTTGCACTTGGCACATGACTCCAAACAAAGACTTGTTCGAGGAATTATGTGATCAAGATGGTGGATCAGTATTGCTGGGAAACAACAAGGCTTGCAAGATTGCAGGTGTTGGATCTGTGAGATTCAAGCTCCATGATGAGTCAATAAGGTTGTTGACTGAAGTCAGGTTTGTTCCTGATTTGAAGAGAAATCTGCTTTCTCTTGGTGAATTCGACAAGAAAGGATATGTTTTCCAAGGAGAGAAAAGTATCCTAAGAGTCATGAAGGGTTCGAAGGAAGTCTTGAGAGGCGTGAAGAAAAAAGGCTTGTATACCCTTGAGGCTGAAGTTGTAAGTGGTTCGACAAATGTTGTATCTACGAAACCTTTGTCGAAGACAGAAATCTGGCACATGAGATTGGGCCATGTCAGTGAAAGGGGTCTGGTCGAATTAGGGAAACAAAATCTGCTTGGTGGAGACAAAGTCGAAAAGCTGAAGTTTTGTGAACCCTGTGTACTTGGAAAATCTTGCAGAGTGAAGTTCAACAAAGGCAAACAAAGAACACATGGATCCCTTGATTACATCCATGCTGATCTTTGGGGGCCTGCAAGGTGTGCATCACATTCAGGAGCAAGGTATTTTCTATCCATAGTAGATGATTATTCCAGAAAATTATGGGTATTCATCCAGAAGACTAAGGATGAAACTTTTGAGAACTTCAAAAGTTGGAAGACTCTGGTTGAAAATCAGACTGGCAGAAAGGTCAAGAGGTTGAGAACCGACAATGGCCTTGAATTTTGCAATGAGGCATTCGACAGTTTTTGTGCTTCCTCTGGTATTGCAAGGCATAGAACTACTGCAGGTACTCCACAGCAAAATGGTTTGGCTGAAAGGTTTAATCGAACTATTTTGGAGAGAGTCAGATGCATGTTGACTAGTGCGGGGTTAACAAAGGTGTTCTGGGCTGAGGCTGTTTCGACAGCAACATATCTGATAAACAGATGTCCTTCGACAGCGTTAGATATGAAGACACCTGAAGAAGTTTGGTCGGGACATCCACCAGATCTCGACAAACTGAGAGTATTTGGCTGCGTAGCCTATGCTCACATTAGGCAAGACAAGGTCGAACCTAGAGCTCTGAAATGCATGTTCATGGGATACCCTGAAGGAGTCAAAGCTTATAGGCTATGGTGCCTAGAGCCAGGTCACAGGAGGTGTATCACCAGTCGAGATGTAGTTTTCAATGAAGTTGAAATGGCTTTTAAGAAAACTGATGATGTTGGTCGAAGTACAGAAAAATCTGACGAAGAGCTGGAACAGGTAGAGATTCCTGTTGAGGTGGAGCATGTTGATACTGAATTGCATATCCCAGATGAAGTCGAAGAAGAAGCAGAAGATGCTGAAGTTGAGGAAACTGACGATGACTACCTATTGTCGAGAGATAGGTCGAGAAGAGTCATCAAGCCACCTCAGAGACTTGGATATGCAGATCTTATAGCTTATGCCTTAATCTCTGCAAGTGAGGTTCTAGACGAAGAACCTAGAGACTATAAGGAAGTTATGAGGAGTCGAAATAAGACTGAATGGCTGAAGGCCATGGATGATGAGATGAAATCTCTTCATGATAATCATACTTGGGAACTGATCAAGAAACCTGTTGGGGCAAGGTTAGTCAGCTGTAAATGGATTTTCAAAGTTAAGGAAGGAATTGAAGGAGTGACGTCGAAAAGATATAAGGCAAGGTTAGTCGCAAGGGGTTTCACTCAGAAAGAAGGTGTCGACTTCAATGATGTGTTTTCTCCTGTTGTGAAACATAGGTCCATTCGAATGCTGCTTGCCATGGTGGCACAGTTCGATCTTGAACTGGAACAGATGGATGTGAAAACTGCGTTCTTGTATGGTGATCTAGATGAAACGATCCTGATGAGGCAACCTGAAGGGTATGTCGAAAAGGGGAAGGATGATTATGTGTGTAAGTTAAAGAGATCCTTGTATGGGCTGAAACAATCTCCTCGACAGTGGAATAGGAGATTCGACAAGTTCATGGCACGCATAAGTTTCAATAGAAGTCAGTTCGACCACTGTGTTTACTTCAGATTTCGACCTGGTAATTCATTTGTTATTTTGTTGCTTTATGTGGATGATATTCTCATAGCAAGCAACAGTGTCGAAGATGTGATGAGGGTGAAGGCTGAACTCAATAAGGAGTTCGATATGAAGGATCTGGGAGCTGCTTCCAGGATTCTTGGAATTGACATTCGAAGAGATAGAAAGAAATCGAAGTTATGCCTATCTCAAGAGGCATATCTACGGAAGATTCTTGAAAAGTTTGGTATGTCGAATTC
This sequence comes from Vicia villosa, assembly GCF_029867415.1. Lineage (NCBI taxonomy): Eukaryota > Viridiplantae > Streptophyta > Magnoliopsida > Fabales > Fabaceae > Vicia > Vicia villosa. The sequence continues at coordinate 52,103,922 of NC_081180.1, forward strand.
GAAGCCAGTTGTGACTCCAACAAACCCTCAATTCAAGCTGAGTATTGATCAGTGTCCCAGTACTGATGTGGAAAGAGCCTATATGAATAGCATCCCATATGCTAATATAGTTGGTTCTTTGATGTATGCTATGATTTGTACTAGACCCGACATAGCATACGCAGTAAGTCTTGTAAGCAGGTACATGGCGAATCCTGGAAAGGCTCACTGGCAAGCATTGAAGTGGATTTTAAGGTACATAAATGGGTCTCTGAATAGAGTCCTAATTTATGGTGGAGCCTTGGGTGAAGATAGTAAAGCAGTAATCGAAGGATATGTCGACTCTGATTATGCAGGTTGTATGGATTCTAGGAAATCTATTTCTGGATATGTTTTCACTATGTTTGGCACAGCAATTAGTTGGAAAGTAACACTTCAGAAGGTTGTTGCTCTATCAACCACTGAAGCGGAGTACATTGCATTAACTGAAGCTGTGAAAGAAGCATTGTGGCTTGAAGGTTTTGCGAAGGAGCTGAAACTTCAAGGTCGAGGTATCACTGTTAAATGTGATAGTCAAAGTGCAATACACCTGTCGAAGAATTCAGCCTATCATGAGCGAACTAAGCACATTGATGTGAGGCTGCATTTCGTCAGAGGAGTAATCGAGCGTGGAGAAGTCCAAGTGCTGAAGGTTTCGACTGAAGACAATGTTGCTGATATGATCACCAAGACATTGCCGAGTTGCAAGTTTTTCCACTGTATGCAGTTGATAAAGCTGCATGAAGAAAGCTAGTTTGTTCCCTTGATGTTGTAGAGTTAGATCCAAGGTGGAGATTTGTGAGATTTTGGATCGAACTCTAGTATGGCCGAAGGGTAGCTTCTTGGTTCGACAGGGTTAAGCATGAAGTCGAAGGTTGTTCACATGCTTGTGTCGAAGATGCTAGGGTTGTTAGCATGTTAAATTAGGTTTTAGTGTTTAAACCCTAATTTGTTAAGTTAGCTTGTTTATTAAGTTGACTTGTGTAATGGGCCTTGTGGAAAAAGCCCATTAGTTAGTATGTTAGGTTTTATTATAAATAGCATACTAGTCTCTCATCATTGCTAAGCTGCAAATCCTAATTTAGGGTGAGAGAGGTTATTTGTTATTCTTGTAAACTTGTAATCTTGTTTTAAGAGAAAGTGAAATAATAGCAGTTATAACCAATTCTTGTGTTCTTATTCTCTTCCCTAATTCCCTATTATACTTTGTTATTGGTATCGTTTTTCACAACATATATATATATATATATATATATATATATATATATATATATATATATATATATATGGAGCGACTCAGGTGAGAACACTTGGTTATTATGAGAAATGAGAACAATGAATCACGATCATTAAATTTTGATTTTGTTGATTTTAATGAACATGATTGGTTTCTCTTTCTATGTTGATTTAAAATAAATACTAAGGATCATAGAAAGAGAAACCAATCCAGTCCATTAAAATCAACAAAATCAAAATTTAATGGTCGTGATTCATTGTTCTCATTTCTCATAATAACCAAGTGTTCTCACTTGAGTCGTCCCATATATATATATATATATATATATATATATATATATATATATATATATATATATATATATATATATATATATATATATATATATATATATATATATATATATATATATATATATAGAGAGAGAGAGAGAGAGAAGGGTTATATTTACTCCAAGAGTAAGTGTTCAACACTTAATCCAAATCATAACCATTGATTATCATTAATCCAACGGCTTTAATTAAAGTTTTATATAAAAAAATATTTTCAAAAATAATTAGATTAAATGATCAATTAAAACCGTTAGATTAATGAAAATCAATGGTTAAGATTTGGAGTAAGTGTTGAACACTTACACTTGGAGTAAATATATCTCTCCTTATATATATATATATATATATATATATATATATATATTTGATTTGATTTAATTAAAAGTAAATTAAAAAATTTGGAAATTTTAATATTAAACGAATTATTATTAATTAAAATTGATTATGTTGTAATGTAATGCCGTCAAGAATAAACTAAAACCTATGAGAAAGATTGAGTTTTTTCAACAAACGCAAGAAACTCTATTAGGTTTTCAGGAAAGAGAGAGAATCGAGAAGAAGACGAAGAAGAATAGGATTGATTATAACTGTTTTACTATTCACTTATTCAATAAGGGTTCAAATACTACAAGTAAATAACAACAATCAACCCTAATTTTCTTCTTCTCTCTTCTCTCTCTTTCGTGTAAACTTAATAGGATTTATTGTGTTTGTTTAAGAAACTCAATCTTTCTCATAGTTTTTTGTTTGTTCTTGACTGCACTCTATTACAACAAATTGATGCAGTGAGCGTGGAGAAGAAGATGTCGTCAACAAAGTATGAGATTGAGAAAGTCACCGGTGTGAATGATTTCGGTTTGTGGCGCTTGAAGATGCAAGCGCTACTGGTTCAGCTGGGTTTGCTAGAAGCGTTGAAAGGAGCCGCAGCCATGGATGTTGCATTAACAGAGAAGGAGAAAACGACGACAGTACAGAAATCCCACAACGCCATCGCATTGAGCCTTGGTGCTAAGTTTCTCCGGAAGATTTCGAAGGAGAAGATGGCGGAGGGTGTGTGGACAAAACTTGAAAGTTTGTACATGACCAAATCGTTGGTCAATTGCCTCTACCTAAAGGAATCTCTAAATTCATTCAAAGTGAGTGAAGACAGAGTCTTAGCTGAGCAGTTGGATATGTTCAACAAGCTGATTCTTGATCTTAAAAATATCAATGTTAAGATCGATGATGAATATCAAGCATTATTGTTGTTGTGTGCTTTACCATGTTCCCATGCTCACTTCAAAGAAACTCTCATGTATGAAAGAGATTCCTTGACCTTTTAAGAAGTTCAATCTACCTTGTACTCAAAGTAATCTTCAATGAGTGAAGTTATCCTTTTCCTTCTCTATTTTCAGCTGACACTTCACTCACTCAGAGTTTTTTACCTATTCAAATTCTTCTTTTTGTCCTAATAGTTATCAAGGTCATGTTGTGCCTAGTAGGTCAACTACCTCTACTCAGGTGGTAATTGAGTCTATTGAACATATTTTTCATGACTGACTTTCATCTACTGAGTATGTAATACATAGGTACAAATTTAACAACAATCTGTCATAAAATGTCCTAATAGTACTACTTATTTGTCACGCTTACCAACTGCATAAAGTCTTGACCCTATTGGTCGTCTTTCGGGCAAAGAAATACCTAGCAAAGTTAGTAAAATTACTAATTGTCCAAAGGTCACAAACAATTGGTCTAATATGTCCCTTTCTACTTCTTTATATAATAGTTTTCCGCATGGACCTTTACTACCAAATGATCATTCCATGCTGAAAAGGGCTAAAACAACTCACTTAAAACCAAATACTTATCTCTCTCATGTTAAACCAAGCAATGTTAAACTAGCCTTATCTTAACCTGAGTGGCTTCAAGCTATGCAAGTTGAATATGATGCCCTACTAGCCAATCAAACTTTGACACTTACCAGCCTACCATCTCATAGAGATACAATTGGCTGCAAATGGGTGTTCAAGGTTAAAGAAAATTTGGAAGGGTCCAAAGTAAATTTATTGGCAAAAGGCTATCAATGAAACATTATCTCTAGTGGTCAAACCCAACACAATCTGAGTTTTGTACGCCTTGGTTCTCACATACAAGTCTCGATGAACAACCAAGAGAAAAGGCAACAAGTGAGAGTGAAAATTCTCCATACCTCATAGAAAGGTAGGTGGAAGTCCTTAAGCCCACTAAAAAATAAAAATATGTTAAAGATCAACTAATCAAATCAAATAAATAAAAGTTGTCAATATGTGAGATAAGACTTCCTTATACTCAAAGAGTGCAAAAACCGAAAGATGAAAAAAATTATCAAATGCCTCAATGTGTTCAAAAAGCTCCAAATTAACATCTCATTTTATGAAACACTAGAACATATATCCACTTATTCAAAATTCTTGAGGGATATCATCTCTAAATAAATAAGATAAAGGATGAAAATATGATATTGTCTGAAAAAATGCAGTTCTATCATACAACGAAAGATACATTTGAAGCACAAAGATCTAGGGAGTGTCATCATACCTTATATAACCGGAGATGAAACATTTAAGAAAATCCTCATTGATATTGGTCCAAGGGTAAGTGTAATGACAATATCTATTTATAAGAATCTGGATAATTCATCAAATGTTTTTATGGTATTCTAAAGTTGATGAATTCATTTTCCTAGAAGATCTTATGGGGTTAGGCATTTCTAAAAATGAGAACATCCCATTTATTTTTTGTTGGCCCTTTTTGTCAATTTTTAAATGAAACATCAACTTAATATAAGGTATTCGAACTTTGAAGGTATACAACAAGTTAGTCAAATTAAAATTGCTCAAAACCATGAAGTATGAAGAAGACAAAAAATTGCTACCAAATTTCCTTGATAAGATTTTTTGTTAAGAATGCCAATGAAGGTCGGATTCTAAAGTTACCTCTGAAGGTAAAAAAAACAAGATGTGGCATTAGCCATGCTTAAGGTTATTCCATTTCATAAAAAACTAGTAAAGGACCCGTGTGTTCGCACGGGTCGCGTAAAGTCGATATAAATATTAAATAAATATTATATAGTTATGGTTAAAAAATATATATATAATTTATACCAATTAACAGAAAAAATATTTCAATGTTAATTATCCTATAATAAATATTAATTTAATTTATCAAGTTGTAAATATTAATTTAATTTATCAAGTTCTAGTAGTTGTCAGGATATACATAGATTTGATAATTGCTATTAAACTAAATATATGGTGGAAAAACAAGTTTGCCCCGTCAGGCATGCCTATAATTTTTATAATTGTTAATAATTTTAATTTTACAATTTCTATTAACATTATTATAAAATAAAACATATTATACACCAAAAAAAACATATTGGTTTAATAATTGATTTGATTTAATGAATTGAATAATACTATGTTTGTTAAATTTGTGTAATAATTTATAAGTTATATGCTATAGTAATTCAGAAGTCAGTTTAATGGTAGTGCATCGTCAGTATAAAGAAATATTACACACACATTCAATTAGAATATTTTAAAGTGTCAAATCATAAAAGTATTTTAAAATTTACACTTGGCGGGATGCATGGTTGTCAATGTCATTGGCTGCCATTGTAAAAGTGCATCATCCTTAATATCTGTTCAATTTAAGTAAATATTTTGTCGGCCCGTCAAAAAAATAGGTTCGGCCCGTCAGACATGCCTATAATTTTTAAATTCTTCTGTATTGTAAATGTATGAATTCTATTGATATTATATGATTTTATCATCTAATAAAAATAAATTTAAACACAGTTAAGTTTTATAACAATCTCTGACAAATCTTAGACAAATAACAATGGTTGAAAAACTTAAAACAATAATGGTCAATAAATAAAATAGATTTATTTTATTTATTAATCTTTTAATAATATTATATTTAAAATAAGAGAAAATTACTCTTTAACCAAAAATTGTAAAAAAGACTCTTAACATTAAATTCCATTTTTAAGTCCAACCCATTAAATAAAAATAGTTATTAATAACATATTTATCTCACAAAAATGAAAATAATTGTTTAATTAGATTAGTTCGAGGACACCTGTCTTATTTTTATTTGAAATAACAACAATAAAAAATTGTAAAATAGGATGGGTACCATTACTAAGGGCGACAACTGTTTAAATAAATTAACATAATAAATTCAAATGCCTCAAAGGTTTAAGTGGAACAAAGAGATAAAAAATACAGCTCGTTGAAATAAAAGAAAAAAAATATTTAGAAAATCTAATAATGATTATATATGATTAGTAACATTAATGCACCTGTTTGGAATAAAGGAAAAAATATTTAAAAAATCTTAAATAATGATCATATTAGATTAGAAACATTAATGCAGTCTGATTTCTGAAATCAGTCTTAGAATTTTCATTACAGGAAAAAATGACTCTGTATTCTCTTTTTCATTATTGCTCACGCAAATAGTTAATACAATATTTTTATCTAATAAATAAATGTGTAGAATTTTTTACTTAAAAAATTTCTAAATTAAACATTAATAATAATAATAATATATTATTATTATTATTAAATAATTTGAAATAATAGTAATAAAAATAACATTGATTGTTTTTTCCTAACAATATCATATTAATCATGCATCATATTGTTGTCACATAGAGATGGAAAATATAATACTATATAATTTTGATAAAAAAAGTAAAAAATATTTTTATTAATCATATACTCACTTAAAATATAAACAATTTTAAATTTAGTAAATATTATAACACACAAAATTAATAAAATTATATATAATTTTGCCATCTTAAAAAATTTAGTAAATATTATATATTATATATTTATGTTACAAAGCATAAAATGATAAATTTATTTGTTGACAATGATAAAAAATTTGTTTCAAAAAAATATGATTATGATTAAGAAAGATTGTAGTGTATAGAAATAAGTAATTAGTATTATTAATGATTAGGGAGTTGAAATTACTTGTAGAGTATATAGCTAGCCTAGTACACTTTACACATATATAAAATCAAAAAATAATACTAAAATTTTATTGTCATCCAATTTTTTATGATCATCCAATTAATATTTTAATATTGTCATGTAATTATTGTCTTTTTAAAAAAATAATATAGCCACTTATGGTAGGAATTAAATGATAAGTTTTTTATTGTCGTTTAGGTTCTTTTCTTATAAATATCGTTTTGTTTGTATAAGTAAACAAAAATAAATTAATTATTGAAAGAAAAATTAAAAAATAATATATTATTGTAAAATTAATTAATTATTAAAAAAATTGTTACCAAGTCTCCTTGATAAAAAAATTTGTTAAGAATACCCATGAATAGGGCTGGAAATGAGTCGAGTCGAGTCGAACTCGCCTCAGCTCAGTTCGACTCGTTAAGAATTGGCCGAGTTCGAGTTCGAGTTCGAGTTTAAGACGAACTTTTTTTTCAGCTCAAACTCGACTCGTTAAGAATTGGCCGAGTTTGAGATCGAGTTCGAGTTTATCACGAACTTTTTTTCCGCTCAAATTCGACTTGTTAGAAATTCCCGAACATCTCGGTTCAACTCGTTAGATTAATCTTGTTAGGTTTAACTCGCTTATTTCACGGACTTAAAAATAAGTTTTTAAAGTCTACTTTTATATATATATATATATATATATATATATATATATATATATATATATATATATATTTGACATTTTAAATTAATATTTTTTAAATAAAAAATATACAAATAAAGTAAAAGTTATAAGATTGGAATCTATACGATGTTAATTTTATTTGTATAATTATTTGTAGAAATATTTTTCTCACTTGAGACTATAAATTATCAATTATAACCGTTAGATTAAAATAAAATATGATACTAAGATTTAGAGCAAATCTTCAAACCTACTCTTAAGGACAATATAATCTATCTGATATATAATCGAGTTGACTCGTGAACCTAACGAATCGAACTATGTATAGTTCAAGTTCAGCTCATTTAGTTAACGAACTTAATTTTTAGCTCATACTCAGCTCATTTGGTTCATGAACCTAGTTCAACGATTTAATTTTCGAATCGAGTTTCGAACTATTTTCGAGTTAGTGTGGTTCATTGCCAGCCCTACCCATGAAGGTCGGATTCAAAAGTTACCTCTGAAGGTAAAAAAACAAGATGTGGCATTAGCCATGGCTTAAGGTTATTCCATTTCATAAAAAATATCACCACCAACTATGTCTAAATCGCTCAAGCAATAACTTAAAAAAAAATTATATCTAAGTAGTATGGTGGAAAGATTGAGTTACTTGATGCAAAAGATGGTCTCATTCTTTTTTTTTTCTTTATACCACCGGTTTAGTCCGGTTCGGGGGCGAGTTCTAGCATCAAGTGGTTCCATCTTTCTCCCGATCGCAGTTGCGGGGGATCGAACCGTAGTTCTCCCTACCAAGTCCAGCGAAAGATGGTCTCATTCTATTGGAAAAATAATGTCATATTCTAACCAAAGAAAATTAATATTGTGTGGAAGATAAAATATCAACTCTAATTTGACTGATGGAGCGTCAAGCTAATGACCTTAAACAAACACTTTGTTGGTTGTACTTTTGATTTAAGTCTCCGATCCATTCTTAAATTTGTTCCTTCCCTACAAATATTGAAGAATACAAAAAGATAAAAAGGAAAAAAAGCATAAATAAAATAAAAACATGCATGTTTGCTTCTGCTTCATCTTACGCCACCAACAATTAGTCAGGAGCACACCACATCATTGGTGATTACGTTTTTCTCCTGTACACTATCATAGATTTGATTTTTGAAAGATAAAAGGCAACACATGGAAATAAAACAGAAAAGAAAATACAAAATTTAAAATCTACTACTTCTTCTTTCATTTGTTAAATTTTTTTTGCTCATTGCTCTTTTTTTCTTCTTTTTTAACTGCTAATTTATTTTTATTCTTTGATGTTGTGTTAGAGCATGAATTTTTTATGTTATTTTTAAAAATATTTTCTTTTTATTTTATTGATAATACTTATATATTTTAAATAAATAATATTTTTTGTGTTTTTTTATTAAGAACTTAATATATAAAATTAAAACATAATCTCTAAATTATGAATGTTATTAAACTATACATTATATTATACATTGTATTTAGTTAGCTTTATTCTTTGTATACTTATTTTGACCAATTAGGCTCTTATATAAATAGTCTCTTGTACATACATTTTGGATAAGATTTATCAATATATCAAAACTGTTATTGCTTCTCTCTCTCTCTCTCTCTGTAACAAACTTTTTGTTACATATTCATCTTCTCTTGGCATCTTCCATGGAAGCTAAGCTTGTATCCATTGAAGATGTTTACTTTCTCAATTAAAGTTGCCCAAATACTTTTGGGGAGAAGCATTGAGCACGGTTGTGCATCTTTTAAACCTCACTCCATGTGTTCCGTTGAAGTTTGATGTTCCAAATCATGTTTGGAGTGGTAAAGATGTTTCCTACGACCATCTTCGGGTGTTTGGGTGCATGGATTATGTGCATATTCTAAAGGATGGGAGATCGAAATTGGATGAGAAGTTAAAAAAATGTGTTTTCGTTGGGTATATACTTGATGATTTTGAGTATCGACTCTTTGATCCGGTTCAACAGAAGCGTATTTGTATTTAAGATGTCGTATTCAAGGAGGATTATAGCATTGAGGACATCAACAAAGTTGAGAATAAAGATCTGATTTTTGAAGATGAAGAAATGGTTGATACGGACTCAACTATTATTGCTCCTACCCCTATCACTTTCGAAGATCTTTCAAATGAAAATCAAGGTATAGATTTGAATGTTGATGATGTTTTAAATCCTAATGATATTGTTGAAAATAAGGTTGATCAAGAGGTTAAAAGTGTTGATAAATCGATTGCTTCTAATGAGTTGAGGCGTTCTACTTGTGATAAAAGGCCTTTTGTTTGATAGCCCTTGAGAACGAGTATGTTTTTTTACCGATGGTGGAGAACCCGAAAGCTTTAATGAAGTTTTGGAGAATGAGAACAAAAAGGAGTGGATGGATGCCATGGAGGATGAAATGCAATCACTTCGTGAGAATAATACCTTTAAGTTAGTGAAGTTGCCAAAGGGTAAGAGAGCATTGAAGAATAGATGGGTTTATCGGATTAAGCAAGATGAATGTACTTCTTAAAGAAGATTCAAGACTCGTTTGGTGGTAAAAGGTTTTAAACAACGGGAAGGTGTTGATTTTGGCAAAAATTTTGCTCCGGTTGTGAAGATGCAATCTATTTGAGTGGTTCTTGGGTTAGCCTCTAGTCTTGATTTGGAAGTAGAGCAAATGGACGTGAAGACAACTTTCCTTCACGGTGATCTACATGAAGAAATTTACATGGAGCAACCAGATGGATACCTTGAAAAGGGAAAAGAATACTATGTTTGCAAATTGGTAAAAAGTCTCTATGGTTTGAAACAAGCACCTCGCCAATGGTATCAAAAGTTCAACTCGGTGATAATTGAACATGGGTACAAGATGACCAAGGTCGATCATTGTGCGTTTTTCTGGAATTTCTCTGAAGGCGATTTCATTATTCTCTTGCTTTATGTGGATGATATGCTAGTTGGAAAAAATATTTCAAGAATTAAAGAGTTGAAGAAAAATTTAAGTGAATCTTTTGCTATGAAGGATTTAGGGGAGGCTTAGAAAATTCTTGGTATTGAAATTGTTCGAGATCGAATGAGAAGTTGTGCTTGTCACAAGAAAGGTATGTGGAGAAAGTCCTTCGGCGTTTTAGTGTGGATAAGGCTAAAGCGGTGAGCATTCCACTTGCTTCTTATTTCAAGCTTAGTCATAAACTATGTCCATCTACGGATGAAGAAAAGTTGAGTATAAGGAATATTATGTACTCTTCGGTCGTTGGTAGTTTGATGTATAGTATGGTTTGTACAAGACCCGACATTGCTCCTGCAGTGGGAATGGTGAGTCCTTATCTCTCAAATCTAGAAAAAGATCATTAGGAGGTCGTGAAGTGAGTGATGAGATATTTGCGTGGTACTTCAAATTTGAGACTAACTTTGGGATGCAAGAAGCCTATGTTTGTTGGATATACATATTCGAATTTGGCCGGAAGCTTGGATGATCGAAAATTTACTTCGGAATATATGGTAACATTTGTCGGGGGAGTCGTGGCTTGGCAATCAAAATTGCGAAAGTGTGTTGCACTCTCTACTACTGAAGTTGAGTTTATATCTGTCGTGGAAGCGTCAAAAGAGTTATTATGGTTGAGGAAATTTGCAATGGAACTTGGTTTGAAACAAGAAAAGTACATATTGTTTTGTGATAATCAAAGTGCCATTCACTTATCGAAGAATTCTTCCTTTCACTCGAGGTCGAGGCATATTGATGTTTGTTATCATTGGATTCATGGTGCATTGGATTCCAAATTGATGGAGCTTGAGAAGATTCACATTGATGACAATGGTTCTAATATGTTGACGAAGGTGTTTCCTAGGGGAAAGTTTGAGTTTTGTCGTATGGAAGCCAGATTGGTGTTGCCCTCCAACAAGTCGGTCGAGAGAGTTTGTTGGGATTTTCCCTCCTATTCGGATAGGTCCAAATGGATGTGAGTTAGTGACCCATGTATGTGTAAGCTTTTGTTGTAACCCAACAAAGAGAATTAGGTCATTTTCATTCATTGTATGATAAAACAACAAGAAAAGCTAGAGAAAAAACATTATTCCCGCAGCCCCTTTTCTACACAAACAGTTCCAGAAAATCGGAGCTTGCACAAAATCCAACTGTTGGATCGTTTTGAAATGTTTACACAACGTTCATGACTTATAGGAGCACATTCTGAACGGTGGTGATTCTATTCGAAACTTTCTAAGTCAGTCTGTCGAGTCCATCTTTGAGGTCAGAATTTCTTGATGTTTTTTGGGTTGTTTTGTCCCTCTTTGTTCTTGTTGTATTCCAAGATTGATTGTAGATTTTGATGATGTTTATGTATGTCTTTAACTTAGAGAGTTTCATTTTTTTGTAAAAAAAAAAAACTACTGTAAGAGAGAACCTTACATTGGATATTTTAAGTGGCCTATGGATTCCGTAATTTTTTACTCCTAGTTAACGGAAGTTTTTTCACGATAAAATTGTGTTGTGTTGTTTAATGTATTTTTGTTGATTGTCGTTGCATGTGATATTTGAGAGTTTATGCTGTTGGATTATTCGGTTACATTTGTGATTTTATCCCAACAATTATTGTCTTCTTTTGAACAATATGTATCGTTGTTAAATTATTTCAAATATAATATCACTTTTTGTGTAGAAAAAAACATGTTAATGTTATTTTGCGATTTTACCTTAATTTATTAAACATTTTACACTTTATCAATAGTTTTTTTTTTAGTTATTTTACTGATAAAGTGATTATATTATTTAAGTTAGTGTTATTTGTTGTTATAAAAATTTTACTTAGTTTATCATAGTTTAGTAATATTTTTATAAGTAGTACATATTGATTGCCTTTGTAAATATTTAAAAATTATTTATATCAATTAAATAAATAAATGATAAATATAAATAACATATTTTTCAATTAAAAATGCAGTAAATGATTTCCTAGGATTTTATGGAAGATTTTATGTTCGATCAGAGTTATTTCACACAAACATTATCCGTGCAAATGACTTCGGTAAGTTTGTATCGGAGTTTTTTTTAATTATTTATTAGGGATTTTGTTCATTTTAAATGAGTGTTTTTTATATAGTTCAACTACATAGTTAATAGAAGGAATCATGAGTCTTTGCTTAAACGTAATTTTTGTATTAATACAAGAAATATCTCTCAGATATGGAGTAGTACAAAATATGAAAATACCATATAGTCATAATTGTGAGGCTGAAAAAGAAGACACTTGCTTCAGTTTCCAATCATCACAACAATAATGACAACAATATAATAAAGTATGAACGAAATGCTCATTGGCAAAAACAAATAACTAGTGTGAGAGAAAATGTACCAAAAAGTACAAAATTCACACATGAAAGATAACGAATATATAGTAACACAGCACAACCATATCAAGTAGCAAGGTTTATTAATTAAGCGCAAACGAACCCCTTTGGAACTCCCTTTCCACAGTAATTAAGTACCAGGCTCAGATTAATGGGAAGATTAAGGTTAATGCCTAAGATATTAGCCTTAAGAGCAGTGCAAAGACAGACAGCAGCTTCAAGATTGGCAAGACCATCAATGAGAGAACAGCATGGTGTCTTTGGTGGCTTACCTAGTTGAACATTGATCAAACCTAATACATCAGCACACACACCAAACTTAATTGTGTCTCTAGGACATGTTGGGTTCTTTGGATGTGAGTGATGGTGATTGTGACCTTTTGGTGGTGGTGGAGGACATGGAACATAATTGGATGTTACAGCAGTGAAAAAGAGAATGTTAAGGACAAGGATAATTGCAACCTTGGAAGCCATTTGGAAGTTGGAAAATGACTTTGGTTTGGTGTGTGAGTGATGATATATGAGAGGAATAAAAGGGAGGCTTTATAGGGAGAGGATCGGTGAGTTTATTTGTTTTTAATAGGGTTTAAGTTATTGTGTGACAAATGTGAGTGAGAAGTCAAGCATTATTTGAGAAAAATGAAGGTTGAATAAAATATAAATGAGAGAAACTATAAATTTAATATTATAAGGGTTTGTTTGCAAGTTGTTTTTGTAAAGGATTTGAAAGGAGAAGGTTTTGAAAAACTACCTTTATATTAATATATTAATATGTGTTTGATATTTTAGAAAGAAAAAAAATTCAAAAAATGATATTATATGCAAGTGTATCATATTGTTTTATTTTTACTTTTTTTTTATAAATTTTAAATATAAATCAGAATGTAGATGTAATTTTCCAAAGTATTTTAAAAACCAACTCACAAACATATACTAAAATTTTAGATTAAATATGGTGTATCATATTGTTTTATTTTTACTTTTTTTATAAATTTTAAATATAAATAAAAATGTAGATGTAATTTTTCAAAGTATTTTAAAAACCAACTCACAAACATATACTAAAATTTTAGATTAAAATATGGTGTGTTATTGATTATTATAGATGTTCTTGACTTGGAGATGATCTTTAGAACTCTTCTCTTTATCCAACATGGTTCAAATAAAAATTGAATTTAATTATGTATTCCCTCTGTTTTAAAATAAATATTTTTAGTAAATAAAATTTATTTTAAAATGAATATCATTTTAAATTTTTAATATAAAAATAATTACTATTTTTTAATTATGTATTTTAATTATTATTATGTACACTATTTTTAATGTATTTATAAGATTAATTTAATAAAAATGTAATATTTTAGAACAACATTATTAAATTATTAAATCTGTGTAAAAAAAACCTTAAAAATAGTTATTTTTAAATGGAGGGAGTAACTAAAAAACCTTAAAATATGTATGAATTAGATCAATTTACTTAGTTTTTACGGTTGCTTAATTACATATTTATATTAGGTTGAATAATCTATATATTACAACTAAAATATCATCAATACATTAAACATATTACTTAATGATCAGCAAAAGCTGGCAGAACAACATGGACAAATAAATATGTTCTAAATCTGAGAAGCTATTACAATAATTTATTTGTATGAAATTTGGAACTATCTGCACTATAATTTGCAATTTGGTTCGTTATATCAATTATATATAAATGAAATCATTTCATTATGTATTATTGTAAAACTTTCATTGCTTTTCTTAATTCAAATCATTTCAATTTATTATTGAAAATGAAGTCACGGGCCTCAAGAAAGATTGTTCGTATTACTCTGTAATTGTCTCTTACAACTCAAATCCCGTTGTAGAATATCTCAAGTAATTGTTACAAGAATCTATGTATATATTTGCTAATTCTCCAGTTAAACAATTGTTTTTAATTATGAAAAAGAAAAGAGTTGAACAAAATGTGATTAAACAATAAAGTCGATGGTGTCTGAAAGCTGCAAAATACTTGTCACTTAGCCTAAAAAATACGAACATTTAAACCTTGATATGGATTGAACATCCATATTTTTCTTAAATGTCTTTTTTATCTTTCTTCTTTACTTTTTATCTTTATTTCTATTTCAGTTTTCTATCACATCATGCATCACATCTTCCATTTTCTCTCCCTAGTTTCTGTAACTTATTCATCTAACTCTTTTACCCAAAATGATATCATGCATAGCTTTTATTGATCGAGTTGAAATTGTCATACATAGTGTAAAATAAACCTTATGTTATTGTCTTTTTCTAATCATCATCACACAATGATCATCAGTTCATCACACACTGAGAGATAAAACTTTAATTAAAAAAAAAAAATCAAATTATATATCCAATACTTACCTCTAAAACGGGGCGGGCGCGGGGCAAGCATAGTTAAAAGTGCGGACTTAAAATATTAATCCACCTTGTAAAAAAGTAAGGGCGGGCGGGTTAAATCCGCAGGCACTACATTTTATAAGTCTAAAAATGCAAAAATTTATATTAATGTTTGTACCAGCAAAAACCCGCATAAAAAATGAGGTAGGGCGGGGTGATCACATTAAAGAGTGAGAGTCTAAAACCTTGGTCCATACAAAGAGACTGGAAATCCGAAATCATGTGTCATGTTTCTTTGGCATTCCATGTATATGCTCAATAAAATTGAAAATGTTTATGGGTGTGTTAGGATTGGCGGTTGTCAGAATTTATTCAAGGAGAATTGAATTTGGTAGAATTCATTTTAACATAATTGATTATATTTTGATATATTTATGTAAAAGTGAGTAGAACAATAAATTTCTGTATAAAAATCACCTAGAATTAATTTTTAAAACATAAGCTGTAAATTCTAGCTTTAAGTAAAATTAATTTTAAAAGTTAAATGAATTCTACTTTTGATAAATCAAACACCTCAAAATTATGCAAAATCAACTTTACATCTATAGAATTCATTATGGATCTTAAAAAAAAAAAAACATACAATACATCTTTTAATAGCAAAAGAAGATATAATAAAACTTGATCGTGTAAGAAAACACTCCTAATATAAATTTTAAAAAGTGACTTCAATAATATGTAACTTTTTCAAAATCATGCACACTAATGTTAGATATATTCATAACCTTATTATTTCAATTGAAACTAGCGTTCAATCAGTTTCTTAATAAACTCATTTTTATGATTAACTATTTTGTAGCCTAACGGTAGCAATGCATTTTCCAATGGTTGTCGGTTCAATCCTTCCAGTGGTAATGCATTAAATAAATTTTTTAACATATAATTTTAAATTAAATATCTTAAATAATACTACTCATCTTTTAATTTAATTTTTAAATTATATAAATATAATAAATAATTATGTTTATTATATATCTCAAGAAGTAGATACAATTAATTAGTTTAAATAATGCTATTAAGATGTTAAAAAATAATATGATCATTTTTTAATTTTATTTCAGGATTAAAGTGATAAAAAATAATTTAATTACTTAAGGAATTCATTGAGTTGATGGTTTCTTCTATTTTTAAAATAAAAAATAAATTTAAATTTTACTAACATATTTACTTATTTTTAAAAAAATTATATTTAAATTTTTTTTCTTAGACTCCAAATTAGTTGGGTCGGCCCTGATAGAAATCAAGAATAGAACTCTAATCTATGATTCAAATATTTCATCGACTCATATCCCTTAAACCCATATCAAAATTCAATAAGAGAATGAAAGCGGAAGAGTACTTGAGTTTGCCATTAGAATCGTTGAAGGTTGCGGGTATGTGATCTTCCAACTTGTAGAGTTTATTAGATTTTTTGAATCTCTTTTGATGGAGATGAAGAGAGAATCTTAATAAACCATGTATTTTGATCGCTCTATAATTGGGAATCATAACCCATATAAATAACTTTAGAGTTATTTCTTAGTTTTCAATGTTCTAATTTGGACCCATATCAAATTAGATATTGACTTACGGTATCTACACAATAACCTTATCTTTCATTACATTTATACTTATAGCCACAGACCTAATATTAATTAGACCACTATAGTTTTGACTAGTTAAATAATGGTCCTAACACATGTAATATTACATTTGTGATCTGGAATTCTAGCAATCTCTCACTAGTCACATATGTAACTTTACACACATATTAGACTTTATAAGCTCGAAATTTGCCATTAAATTCTTTAAGCATATCCAAATTATCTCGTCCATTAGACATGTCAATATACAAAATCAAAGTGTATTTTATTATATCAATCATAACTAAACCCATCAATGATCACTAATAGTGATATAAATAAATGACATAGATTCAATATGAAATGTGTAGCATAAAAATCACATGAAGTTGGTCTGTACATGTCGATTTTCAACTGGTTCTACTTTACTTTAGTGAGATCATTCAATATTCTTATTGTACAAAGTGTAAATAGCATAATATCAAACTTCATTAATTGGAAAATATCCAAAATTATAGTATCCCTACATTATACCAAATATAGAGCACAAAACTCATAAATGACTAACTTCCACTAAACTAAAGATTGCTCTAACCGTAAAACACTCATGTGAGCAGTTTGCCCATAAAAGACCTTTGGTGGAAGGCCTTTTGAAAGAGGATCTGCTACTGTAGAGTTTTTCCCTAAGTGTTCTATGGAAATCTGTCTACTTTGTACCATTTCCTTAACAACTAGGAACTTGAAGTCAATATTTATTGAAATATAGATCGTATGATTTATCGTCACATCTTTCAATTCCTTCCATAATTCACAACCCATTGATAAGGTTCCTCAACCAAATCTCATGGTTGGATGCCTCATAACATGCTATAAATTATGCAACCATGATGGATGAAGTCGTGAGAGTTTGTTTGGCGTTGCGCCAAGAAATTGCACCACTAGCCAACATGTAGATATAGCTTGAAGTGGGTCTTTTACTATCTTGGCATCCAGCAAAATATGAGTCAGAGTATCCAGTGATCTCTAACTGGTTTAACCTCTTATATGTGAGCATATAATATTTTTCTCTCTTTAAATACGTCATAACCTTTTTGGCTGGTTTTCAATGATCTATTCTTGGATTCTTCAAATATCTTCCTAACACCCCAACTATGAACGCAATATACAGATGCCTACAGACTTGGGTATACGTCACCCATAGCTGACGTGTAAGGAATCTTTTTCATTTCTTAAATTTCTAATTTTTCTTATAGGCACTGACTGAGACTATATTTGTCTCCCTTAGCAATTGAAGTACCCCTTGTTTACACTCATGCATGCCAAACCTTTTAAGTAACTTTTTTATATAGCTCCTTTATGATAATCCTATAATACCTCGAGATCAATCTTATTGTATCTGAATTCCTAATACAAAGGAGGCGTTTTTGATAGAAATTTCTTTGTTTCGTGCGTCATGCCTATATCATTTGTGGCAAATAGTATGTCATCAACATACAAGACCAAGAATACGTACTTAGTCATACTGAATTTGTGATACACAATCTTCAATAACATCCACCTTAAAACCAAATGATAGAATTACTCCCTCCGTCCCAAATTATAAGAGAAAAAAGCAAAATCACGCTTATTAAGAAAAGTAAAAATACACTCATTCGACTTATGGTTTTTTGAAAAAAAGTTCTTTGAAAAAAATTTAAAAAAAAAATCTAATTGGTTATTGGTTATGGAAATGATGAGAGAGAATGTAAGTTAAATGCAATTTGCATTTAATTTTATCTTGAAAAAAATGAAAGATGATTTTTTCTCTTATATTTTGAGACAAGAAAATGCATTTTTTTCCTCTTATATTTTGGGACGGAGGGGGTACTTCATGAGACTTGTGGTACCACTAACGAGACGCTGAATTTAGTCCATCAATGGATTTTGTCAATATGCAAATTATATTCTTTGAGTCTCCTAACACAAAAAATTTGGGTTGCACCATATAGATTGTTTCATCAATGTTGTCATTGAGAAATGTCGTCTTGACATCTATTTGATGGAGTTCCAAATCATAATGTGCAACAAGAGCCACGATTATCCTAAAAGAGTCTTTCGATTAAATATGAGAGAAAGTCTCTTTAAAGTTAATCCATTCCTTTTGGGTATAACCTTTAGCACAAGACGCGTGTTATATCTCTCCACATTATCATTAGACTCCCGCTTGGTCTTAAAAGTCCATTTGCCATCAATGGGTTTCACAACTTCTGGTAATAGGACAAGGTCCCAAACCTTATTGTCTTGCATGGACTTATACTCCTCCTTCATTTCTTCAACCCACTTTTATGAGTTGGAATTTTTCATGGCTTGGCGGAAGTTAATTGGATCATCTTCCATCATACCATTATTTTCCTCATGTTCTTGGAGAAAGACTATGCAATCATCCGAAATGACATTTATCCTTCCTCTAGTGGATCTCTACAAAAGTTTTGGTTCTTGTAACACTTATTCTTAAGGATTTTAAGTTTGTTCTTCATTGATTTCTAGATCATCTTGAGTAGGGGGTTCAGCAATGTCGTGTGGAGGTTTCATACTTGCTTGACCAAAAGCAATTGTATAAATTGGTTCTTGAATTGTTACTGATTTTTCCTCTAAAACAAAGTCTCTAACCTTATGTAGCGGGGAAAATCTGATATCGAAGCCATTGGATTGACTCGAATCAATATTCCGTTTTGAAATCGCCACCGCGCTTTATTTTTTCAAAGGAAAAGGGAAAAGAACGTAAAACCCAAAGTTTTGTTTTTAAAGAAAAACAAGAAAGAGAACTCAGGTTCGGGTGTTGATTATATGAGGGGAAGGTTTAAAGCACCCCTCATATCCGTGGTACTCCACGGGAACCTTTTTGAAAATCTGTGTTGTGTGTGTGCTAAAAAACGGTTTGTTTTATTTTCAAAATAAGCTCGGCAAAGCGTTAAGCTTTGGGCCTACATACCTCCTCGGTGCAATGGAGAAGTCAGAGCTAATGTAGTTCCGCTTTTGGGAAAAACGTTTTTTAAAACGAATAAACACTTTGTTGTCGTTAGAGAGAAATACTCAGCCATTGATCTTGAGCATGAGAACAAACGAGTTCTTTGCATCGCAAATGAAAGAAGGGCGCCAACTCGGATAAAATCAACGAGTATGCCACTAGCTCTCTCACGCGGAAAAGATCTCGTTATTATCAATCAATTTCAAAATCGTGGGGTATAACCACTCGTTTCGACAATTAACGGTGTCTAAACTTTTGAAGAAAAGCCACTGAGGGCGAAAGATATTTTTGAGAAAAGGTTTTTGAAAAGGTTTGCAAACATAAGAAGGTTTTTGAAAAAGGGAGAAGATTTTGAAAATTTAAGAATGGGAGGAGATGAAGAGGCTAACCTAGTGCATAAAATAAAAGCTAAGGAAAGAAACGGTCTAACCAAATAAGAAGCCAACACTCGACATTAAGAGCCAAGGTAGTTTTCCCATCCTTTGGATTTATCAATACCAACACATTAACACTTGGGGATCCACATGAACTTATTGTCTTAGCACCATTTTTCATTAAGCACATTAAGATTCTGAC
Source organism: Vicia villosa (assembly GCF_029867415.1). Taxonomy (NCBI): domain Eukaryota; kingdom Viridiplantae; phylum Streptophyta; class Magnoliopsida; order Fabales; family Fabaceae; genus Vicia; species Vicia villosa. Next base: position 52,124,114 of record NC_081180.1, read on the forward strand.
GAAAATTGGGCAGAGTAACAGCTGTTTTCGGGTAAAATCCTTATCTCAATGCCTTGGAATTAACCATCAAGGGCTTTCAAGGAAATACCTGCACACATAAACATACAACAGAACAATGCCAGACAGACAGAACAATCACAGGATAGCAATAGAATGAGTCCAGAGGTACTAGGTCCATAAGTCCGAATCTCCAAAGCGCTAGGGATAGTAACCGATAGTCCAAAGAGAGCCTTATGTGTTTTTTAGATTTTGGTTATTTATTAGTGTTTTAACGAAAGAGTAAAGTATGGTCCAAGTGGACAAAAGAAAAATAACGGAAACATAAACATATGTCCAAGTGGACAAAGAGAAAATAGCGGAATTATAAACGTCCAAATGGACAAAGAGAAAATGGCGGAAAGTAAATATGATGAAATGATAAAGTAAAGCGATAAGGCGAGAAATATAAAGAGCGGTAATATAAAGAGCGGTATAGTAAAGGTGCGGAAATTAAAATTAGTTGTTAAATGTTAAAGATAACCATCTTGAAACTTGTCAAGTATGTTATCAAAGTTAGTAGGAAGATCTATGGTGAGTGAATGATGTACTCGGATTTAAAGTCAATGGGGCTTATCAGAAGCTTGATAAAATCATAGCGACTACACGATAAAAACCTCCACAAGTCTTAAATCAACCGCATACAATTCTCTTCCATGTTTGATCTTTTATCGAGTCGGGACAAATGTAGGAGAACTCTCCATGTATCAAGATCATCAATCAAAGAAATAAGAAGGAGAAGAAGAAATGATCTAGCCTTTATCAAGAATTCATAGAATTCTCAAGATATTAAGACTTTCATCGATCAAAAGCAAATATGATGAAAAGATAATAAGGAAAACAAATTGATCTAGTCTTCATCAAGAATCCATAGAATTCTCAAGATGTTAAGACTTTCATCGATCAAAGAAAACAAGATGAAAAAGATAAGAATAGAAACAAATTGATCTAGTCTTTATCAAGAATCCATAGAATTCTCAAGATGTTAAGACTTTCATCGATCAAAAGAAAGATAAGATGAAACTAAGAATGAAAACACAAAAGATAATCAACTCACACTATCATTAATATCATTCATCTAATATTATGGATTAGGTCATTTCAAACCTATCAACATCCTAGATCCAATGATATTAATGAAGTGGAGGAAGTAGGAAACCAAAACAAGCATAAAAAAGGCAAAAAACCACATTCTGCCAGCAGGAAATCGATTTCATGCAGAGGGAAATCGATTTCCATAAGGCAGTTTTCAAAAAAACAAGTTACGTACAGCATGAAATCGATTTGAGCCTTAAGGAAATCGATTTGACCAGTGCAAATTTCAGCAAAAACAACATTTAAAGGCATAAAACTTGACTTAAGCAAACATACAAACACCTTATGATCACATATCAATTGGAGCACGAATTTTCCATCAAATCACCATCAAATAGCACCAATATAGCATCAAAGATGCATCACACACAAGCAACAAAGATCTACATCATGATATACAAAAAGGATGAATAAAATTACCAAATCTTGAACAAAACTTAGATCTACTTCAAGAATCACCAACACAAATCTTGATCTCTCAACAATTGAAGAAAAAAGAGTGAAATAGATGGTGGTTTAGCTCAAAGTTTGTGAGGTTCAAGATGTGACTCACAAACTTTATGAAAGAACAAAGAGCTTTGGTGAATTTGGTAGGGATGAGGAGAGAAATTGCAAGGGGTTTTTTGGCTCTCAAAAGCTTGAGAAATGAGAGAGTAGTGGGCTCTATTTATAGGATGAGAGCAAGAGTAGTGGTAGTTTGGTCTTTTTGCATTTGATAATTAGCTTGTGTTTAATTGGTGATTAAAGTGGCAATTAAATGGTAAAAAGTGGTAAAATGGGGTTTAAGTGGGTTTAATGAAGAGATTAATTTTGATGAGGTGGAAAATTGGTAAAATGATCAAAAATAATCAAAGAAAAAGGTGCCAAAATGATGTCAAGCTTCCCTCCTTATATTTTTGAATTTTGCCTTAAGGAAATCGATTTCCCCAGGAGTGAAATCGATTTCACTCTGTTCCAGAAGAGAATTTGGCGCAAAATACACTAGGGAAATCGATTTACCCAGGAGGGAAATCGATTTCATGCTGTCCAGAATGTGATTTTGTTGAAGATTGCTGCAGGGAAATCGATTTACCCAGTAGGGAAATCGATTTCATCAGTCAGAAAAGTGAAAAATGCCTTGTTTATTGCATGTCCTGGCTTGGTACCTACAAAACAAAAGCCTACAAAGAAATAAAGCAATGTTTTTGGTATTTGGGTTAGTATAAAACAAATAAAAAGCTAGAAATGCTCGATGGTTCCCCTCAAAGGAAAAATGATACCTCAAGGTTGTGATCTTGATTGATGATTGAAATGCAAATGATGTATGATCTTAGGGTCAAAAATTGGGGTATGACAGATGCCCCTATTTAAGTTTCTTCTTTCCGGAGATGTGAGGGTTAAAATCCTCAGCTCGACGTAATTGAAGAGACTTAAATATAAAATACACAATTTTTGAACCTAAGGTATAATGCGATGCTAATGGATGCATCAAGTATGCTTATGAAAATAGAGGGGGAATATAATGCCACTGGGGGGAACAAAAGGAATGAGCGATAGACTCGAATGAAAGGAGTGGCTAGGGAAACAAGATACTACTGGTTATCCGTCAGGGTGACAAGAAATATCCAGCAATACTTAGAAAGGGAGGGATAAAACCCAAGTTAGAAGTGTAGTAAGAACGTCTAAGAGTGGCATTAGACGATGAAAATCAACAGAGATATTCAAAAGTGGCATTGAATGAACTCTGGAACACAAACATATTGGGTAGAAACGTCTAAAAGTGGCATTAGACGACACCAACCATCAGAGACATTCAAGAGTGGCATTGAATGAATCTGAAAAAGGGCCCAAACTCTGAGGAAACAGCGGAGACATCCAATATTTGTTTTGGATGGAAGGAGACCAACAAGATTCAATAGTGGCTTTGAATGCAAAAGGAGACCTACAAACCCGAAGATACGACAGAGACGTTCAACAGTAGCTTTGAACAAAAGGAATCCAAACTCTGGAAAACATCGGGAACAATCCAATAGTAGCTTTAGACAAAAATGGAAACCAAAGAGATTCAATAGTGGCTTTGAATGCAAAATGGAAACCTGAACCCGGAAATACATCAGAGGCGTTCAACAGTAGCTTTGAACAAAATGGAAACCAATTCGGAAAATTTGAGCAACCATTCAGGAGTGGCAATGGATGGAAAACAAACTCAATAAACATCCAATAGTGGCATTGGACAAAAAGAATGTTATTCCAGCTCAAAGACATGAACGTCATTCAATAGTAGCTTTGAAGGAGGTGAGAAACATTTTAATGGGGATTGTGACATCCAATAGTGGCTTTGGATAAAAAGTGAGAAATGACATGTCCAAGAGTAGCATTGGACAGAGAGAAAAGTTTACACATCCAAGAGTAGCATTGGACAGAGAGAAACAGGCAGACGAACATCTACTTTGGTATGTGCCAAGTAAGTTGGACTTAGATCTCAAGGTAAAATGTTGATAACAACAGGACCTCGGAGAATGTAAATGAGTATGAAATTTGTTTCAATGCGTGATGTTGAATTTTTCTATGCATGATATATGATCAATGCAATGCAATTGTTTGTGACAACTGAGGGAGACTCTTTTGTGAGGCACGATAGGAACTCTGATTCCTCAACACGGGAACTCTGCCAATTCTGCTTACGAAGAAGATGCTTGGACATACTTCTATTACACTGGTAACTGTATCAAATCGATGATCCTTTGAGAAGGGCTGATAAAACTGCTTGGGGATTGCTGAAGAAGATTGCCCCTGATTCACTAATTGTTGCAAGTTAACTGATCATGGCTTCAATTCTTGAAATGCATGTTGGGATGGCTTGCCCCAGTACAAGTATTGAAATGATATTCTGATCAACAAATCTTGAATGAACAACAGGATCTTGAAATAACATGCCCCTGATAGGATCACTGATCAAGTTTCTCGACTGTTTGAACTTCCTGAAAAATGAGTGCTTACTTGCAAACAAAATGTTCATTCAAGAATGGTAATTTTAATGCAATGCTCAAAGAATATTTTTGAAATCAAAATCATTTTTGGAATGATGTTATTGATGTAAAGCAAATGGAATCACAGGTAAAAACATAAAGGTTAAGACATTCAAGTGAAAGATAAAGCAAAGATATGGTATCAAAGCAAATGATTGGCAAATCTCATGGGAGTCAGCTTACGCAACCTTGTTGTAGTATGCTTTCAAACAAACCTTGCCTCAATTAGGTCTTTTAAAGGTTGTAACGTGGCCAGGTTCACGGTTTAAGAAACAAAGGATATAAGGCTCAAAATTTGATTGTTCCCACCCCCTTCGTGATGATCTCCAGTCCTACAACTCAGTTAATTCAACTTATGCATTCAGGTTCCAAGAGACTTCTGGAATTGCACCTTTGATAATGATGATAGTTCACAAGCAAAGAGAACTTTTGAGATTGCAGTCACTTCTTCCTTTTTGTTGTCACAACATTTTGTTGCTTGAGGAATTTATTGACTTCTCTTTTTTCATCTTTTTCTTTTGATATCCCTAACTTTTGCCTGAACTGTTTTTTTTTTATCTTACAGTCAGCGGGATGCCCTTATTTTTGCCTAAGTCATCATTTTTGGTTTTGACTTAGCAGGCTTTTCTTTGTATACATTTTTTTGATACATTTTTTTTGAAAGATAGTGACTGCCTTGCTTAATGATTAAGATGAACCATCATTGGCTTTTAATTGACATCTCCAACATTTCTTTGATGTATGCGGAGGAAAGCTTGCGATTGAAGCACTTGTTGAAAGGTGTACTGAATGATTCTCTTAAAATAGAATGCACAGCCAAATTAACTGAGAACTACCCTGCCCCAGGTTAAAAATACGGGTTTTTCATACAGAAAGAAACTCCAACTTCGAAGGCTCAGAGGGGTTGACAAGGGATTAACTTCCTTATTTCTCCAGTGTTTGGGAATTGAAACAATGCCTGTACATCATCAGCAGAGTTTTATTCGAAAGCATACAGTTCAACAACTTGGGTATTTCGTTGTCATCATCCTCCCTCCAATCTTTGCATAAAACACAAGTTTGATAGAGAAAGCAAATGGAAGAAAAAGTTTTGTAAAATAAGGTATAAATATAAACACAGTGGATGTTAATGAATTCAAAATATGCAATGCTCATTTCATTAAAATCACCATTCAGAAACAAACAAAGTCTAAAAGTAAACAGTACAATAAAGGAAAAACAAACAGTACAGAAACAAAGCCTAGTGACTAATCAGCAACAAAGATGAGCTATCTTGTCTGAAACACTTGGCTTTAGGAATATCTGGCTTTGATCTGTCTTCAGCCACTCTGTTCTGGCAAAGGATTAGTGACAACATTGGGACCCATATCCCTGAAAGATAGCATCTTTGCTCTAACCAACTCTTGCACTAAGGCCTTCAAAGCATAGCAGCCTTCTAAATCATGGCCAGCACCACCCTGATGAAATTCACAATGAAGATCAGGCCGAAATCCTCTTGAGGGGGGGTTTCGAGGAGGAGGCATGGCTCTTGTTGTAATCAACCCTTTCTGGACCAAAGCAGGATACAGTTCTGTATAAGTCATGGGAATAGGATCATAAGTTGTCCTACCACGATTCTGATTCTAATTAGCAACCTGAGATTGAGGAACTTGAACTTGCACAGGAGCGACAGCGGCTACATAAGGTTGATCCCCATTTTGAGGTTTACGACGAGATCCCCTTCTATCATCAGACACAGCATTGGTCTCATTCTCTTTCTTCTTGTGGAAGTTTCCATAAGGTTTCTTCGATCCACCAGAGGATTCAGCAACATTAGCAACTTTCCCATTCTTGATTCCCTCTTCAAGTCTCTGGCCAATAGTAACCAAGTCTGTGAAGTTTGAGGACACACTTCCAATCATTTTCTCCCAGTAGAAAGGGGAGAGAGTATCCATGAACATTCCAGTCAATTCTTTCTCAGCCAATGGTGGTTCAACTTGGGAAGCCAATTCTCTCCAACGTTGAGCATATTCTTTGAAAGACTCTTTTTCCTTCTGAGCCATGTTTTGCAGTTGTCGGCGATCAGGCGCCATGTCCAGATTGTACTTATACTGCTTCATGAAAGCATCAGTCAGATCTTGGAAACAATGAATGTGATTACTCTCAAGTCCCATATACCATTTCAGTGAAGCTCCACTCAAACTATCCTGAAAGCAATGGATAAGCAATTTATCATTCTGGGTATAAGCAGCCATTTTGCGATAGTACATGGTCAAATGGCTTCTTGGGCAAGTGTTCCCCTTATACTTCTCAAACTCAGGAGTCTTGAATTTTGCAGGCATGACAAAGTTGGAAACCAAACACATATTCTCAGCAGCAATTCCAAAGTAATCATTGCCTTCCATGGCTCTTAGGCGCTTTTCTAAAGTATGATACTGCTCTTTGACATCTTCAATGTCTCCAGCATCTCCTTGACTTCCATTCTGGGAACGGACAGCTTGATATTCAAACAGAGGATTCACATAAGTAGGCTGAGCAACAGTGTGCACAATAGGCTGAGATTCAGTGAAGACAAGAGCATGAAAAACTTGGTTTGAAGCTTGACCAATCACAAGTTGTGAAGATTGACCAATACCAGGAGTCTTCTCATATGGAGGAGTGTAACCATGTGGCAAACCAAACTCTGGCCATGTAGAAGGTGGTTGTTGAGTAGGTTGAGGGTCAACATCAGCACTTGAGACTTCAACAATGACAGTTTTCTGAGGCGGTTCTCCTCTAGCAATCAAAACTTGCAGCATTTCAGTTAGCTTGGTCATGCCTGACTTCAACTCATCAATTTCCATTCTGACCTCTGCATTGTGTTGCTCTTGGTATTCCATTCTCAATCTGACGTTGGCTCTAGTTCCGTACTTGTGTGGAGGAATCAGCTTGACGGTAGACAAACTCTGAAGATGGAGACAGACAAGGATAAGTTTTCTGGACAACCTGGATGTATGTATGCAAATGATGCAATTGTTGTTTTTTTGTTTTTTTTTTAATTTATTTGATTCTCAAGGAATTCAAGTTATTAATTTGTAAACATCAAAACATGAAGGAAGTAAATCCTATATTGGATCAAAGCTTTGATCAAGTTATCATCAAGATCAATCATCCATTTTGGTGGATTAGAGTTTTCACCCCATCAACACCCAAGATCCATTGAGTTTGATGAAACTTATGATGTTTACAAAGAAAGACCTATGAGTTCCTTGGAAATCAAATGAATGCATGGATGCATGGTTTATGCATCAATCACAATCAAGATCAAACATGGTCGCACAAACAGGGTTCAAAGGTTCGACGTCACGAGCATGGAGTCAAAGTTAAGAACCACCCACAAAGGTATGAACTAGGGAATTTTGTACCTGCCGAACGGGTTCTACAAAGGTTCCCAGAGTTTTCAATCTTCTATTGGATACTACCGGCACGCACAATTGCTCATGGGCGCCAATAATATGCCTAAAAAGACCTCGTCTGAGCGTAGTATCGCATGACAACAAGCTCAAATTGGTACTTGATCTTGTTTCTGCACTACATCCTAAAAAGGCTTAGATTGGTTAAAAGGGGTTCTAGGTCATTCAGCTTCTACGGACACTCACTATTGAAAGTAATAGCGTTATCACGATGATTCGTAACAACATCTACTACCTTCCATGAGGCCTCCACTGATTGGGGTTCCACCATATGACGCTCATGCTAGGGATTGCTCCTGACATGCGACTATTGGTCTTACCACCTCCTATCTCAAGTTACTCACAAAAGTTCGGGTTAGAACTTTATCTCATCACAGAGGAACCATCGAGCACCAAAAAAAAAAAAGAAAATAAACAAACAAAGCACACAATAATATATACAGATAAAACACACAGATAAACAAAAATAGGCTTAACACACTTAAAACTGCATCCCCAGCAGAGTCGCCATTTTTCTGTAGCGGGGAAAATCTGATATCGAAGCCATTGGATTGACTCGAATCAATATTCCGTTTTGAAATCGCCACCGCGCTTTATTTTTTCAAAGGAAAAGGGAAAAGAACGTAAAACCCAAAGTTTTGTTTTTAAAGAAAAACAAGAAAGAGAACTCAGGTTCGGGTGTTGATTATATGAGGGGAAGGTTTAAAGCACCCCTCATATCCGTGGTACTCCACGGGAACCTTTTTGAAAATCTGTGTTGTGTGTGTGCTAAAAAACGGTTTGTTTTATTTTCAAAATAAGCTCGGCAAAGCGTTAAGCTTTGGGCCTACATACCTCCTCGGTGCAATGGAGAAGTCAGAGCTAATGTAGTTCCGCTTTTGGGAAAAACGTTTTTTAAAACGAATAAACACTTTGTTGTCGTTAGAGAGAAATACTCAGCCATTGATCTTGAGCATGAGAACAAACGAGTTCTTTGCATCGCAAATGAAAGAAGGGCGCCAACTCGGATAAAATCAACGAGTATGCCACTAGCTCTCTCACGCGGAAAAGATCTCGTTATTATCAATCAATTTCAAAATCGTGGGGTATAACCACTCGTTTCGACAATTAACGGTGTCTAAACTTTTGAAGAAAAGCCACTGAGGGCGAAAGATATTTTTGAGAAAAGGTTTTTGAAAAGGTTTGCAAACATAAGAAGGTTTTTGAAAAAGGGAGAAGATTTTGAAAATTTAAGAATGGGAGGAGATGAAGAGGCTAACCTAGTGCATAAAATAAAAGCTAAGGAAAGAAACGGTCTAACCAAATAAGAAGCCAACACTCGACATTAAGAGCCAAGGTAGTTTTCCCATCCTTTGGATTTATCAATACCAACACATTAACACTTGGGGATCCACATGAACTTATTGTCTTAGCACCATTTTTCATTAAGCACATTAAGATTCTGACGAAAATTGGGCAGAGTAACAGCTGTTTTCGGGTAAAATCCTTATCTCAATGCCTTGGAATTAACCATCAAGGGCTTTCAAGGAAATACCTGCACACATAAACATACAACAGAACAATGCCAGACAGACAGAACAATCACAGGATAGCAATAGAATGAGTCCAGAGGTACTAGGTCCATAAGTCCGAATCTCCAAAGCGCTAGGGATAGTAACTGATAGTCCAAAGAGAGCCTTATGTGTTTTTTAGATTTTGGTTATTTATTAGTGTTTTAACGAAAGAGTAAAGTATGGTCCAAGTGGACAAAAGAAAAATAACGGAAACATAAACATATGTCCAAGTGGACAAAGAGAAAATAGCGGAATTATAAACGTCCAAATGGACAAAGAGAAAATGGCGGAAAGTAAATATGATGAAATGATAAAGTAAAGCGATAAGGCGAGAAATATAAAGAGCGGTAATATAAAGAGCGGTATAGTAAAGGTGCGGAAATTAAAGTTAGTTGTTAAATGTTAAAGATAACCATCTTGAAACTTGTCAAGTATGTTATCAAAGTTAGTAGGAAGATCTATGGTGAGTGAATGATGTACTCGGATTTAAAGTCAATGGGGCTTATCAGAAGCTTGATAAAATCATAGCGACTACACGATAAAAACCTCCACAAGTCTTAAATCAACCGCATACAATTCTCTTCCATGTTTGATCTTTTATCGAGTCGGGACAAATGTAGGAGAACTCTCCATGTATCAAGATCATCAATCAAAGAAATAAGAAGGAGAAGAAGAAATGATCTAGCCTTTATCAAGAATTCATAGAATTCTCAAGATATTAAGACTTTCATCGATCAAAAGCAAATATGATGAAAAGATAATAAGGAAAACAAATTGATCTAGTCTTCATCAAGAATCCATAGAATTCTCAAGATGTTAAGACTTTCATCGATCAAAGAAAACAAGATGAAAAAGATAAGAATAGAAACAAATTGATCTAGTCTTTATCAAGAATCCATAGAATTCTCAAGATGTTAAGACTTTCATCGATCAAAAGAAAGATAAGATGAAACTAAGAATGAAAACACAAAAGATAATCAACTCACACTATCATTAATATCATTCATCTAATATTATGGATTAGGTCATTTCAAACCTATCAACATCCTAGATCCAATGATATTAATGAAGTGGAGGAAGTAGGAAACCAAAACAAGCATAAAAAAGGCAAAAAACCACATTCTGCCAGCAGGAAATCGATTTCATGCAGAGGGAAATCGATTTCCATAAGGCAGTTTTCAAAAAAACAAGTTACGTACAGCATGAAATCGATTTGAGCCTTAAGGAAATCGATTTGACCAGTGCAAATTTCAGCAAAAACAACATTTAAAGGCATAAAACTTGACTTAAGCAAACATACAAACACCTTATGATCACATATCAATTGGAGCACGAATTTTCCATCAAATCACCATCAAATAGCACCAATATAGCATCAAAGATGCATCACACACAAGCAACAAAGATCTACATCATGATATACAAAAAGGATGAAGAAAATTACCAAATCTTGAACAAAACTTAGATCTACTTCAAGAATCACCAACACAAATCTTGATCTCTCAACAATTGAAGAAAAAAGAGTGAAATAGATGGTGGTTTAGCTCAAAGTTTGTGAGGTTCAAGATGTGACTCACAAACTTTATGAAAGAACAAAGAGCTTTGGTGAATTTGGTAGGGATGAGGAGAGAAATTGCAAGGGGTTTTTTGGCTCTCAAAAGCTTGAGAAATGAGAGAGTAGTGGGCTCTATTTATAGGATGAGAGCAAGAGTAGTGGTAGTTTGGTCTTTTTGCATTTGATAATTAGCTTGTGTTTAATTGGTGATTAAAGTGGCAATTAAATGGTAAAAAGTGGTAAAATGGGGTTTAAGTGGGTTTAATGAAGAGATTAATTTTGATGAGGTGGAAAATTGGTAAAATGATCAAAAATAATCAAAGAAAAAGGTGCCAAAATGATGTCAAGCTTCCCTCCTTATATTTTTGAATTTTGCCTTAAGGAAATCGATTTCCCCAGGAGTGAAATCGATTTCACTCTGTTCCAGAAGAGAATTTGGCGCAAAATACACTAGGGAAATCGATTTACCCAGGAGGGAAATCGATTTCATGCTGTCCAGAATGTGATTTTGTTGAAGATTGCTGCAGGGAAATCGATTTACCCAGTAGGGAAATCGATTTCATCAGTCAGAAAAGTGAAAAATGCCTTGTTTATTGCATGTCCTGGCTTGGTACCTACAAAACAAAAGCCTACAAAGAAATAAAGCAATGTTTTTGGTATTTGGGTTAGTATAAAACAAATAAAAAGCTAGAAATGCTCGATGGTTCCCCTCAAAGGAAAAATGATACCTCAAGGTTGTGATCTTGATTGATGATTGAAATGCAAATGATGTATGATCTTAGGGTCAAAAATTGGGGTATGACACCTTATTCTTCCCCCTAGACTCAATATCCTAAAAGAATATGGTTGTTACCGTTTCAAAATTTGAGTTTAATTTGGGATCATAAAATTTTAGCCCCTATATCTTTCAGAATAAAAAATAAAATAGTTGCTCATTGTTCAGGAGTTCAATTTCTTTTCATTTGGCCTATAAGGCCTTGCATCAGTTGGACATCCATATACATGAAAAAATTACAGACAAGGCTTTCGCCCAGTCCAAAGTTTATAAGGTGTTTTGGCAGCTGACTTTGTTAGCACTCTATTTTAGAATGTAAACTACAGTATTTAGTGTCTCTCCCTAGAGTGACTCTGGCATGGTAGAATGACAAATCATACTCCTTCATATCCTTAATACTCGTTCAACTCTATAATTATAGATGTGACCTTGGCGCTTGTGTAATAATGCTCCTAAATTGTTATTATTAGATTTACGCTTATTACCACGTGATTCCAAATTTAAGGATCCACTATAGGTAGCTATTGTGTCAAGAAAATATAGATTATCATGACTCATAAGTGAACCAGTTCCAACAATATCTGAATTAAAAGACAAATTGAAAATGTTGTTTCCAAATGAACATAAATAACCTGATTTTTCCAAATAAGAAACTAAAATTAAATTCCGTCTAAATGAAGGAACCACAAAATTGTCTTTCAAATCCAAATAAAATTTGGCACACATCAATAATCTAAAATGCCTTGTGGTTTCCACCTCCACTGACTTGCCATATCCCACATAGATGTATCTTTCAACATTACTTGGCTTACGATAGTTCAAGAAACCCCTTCATTGAAACATTGATGTTAGTAATTGCTCCAAAGTCTAACCACCAAGTGTTTCCAAGTACTGAAGCTAAATTAACCTCAAAACAGACCAAACTATGACTCATCTGATTGGAGTGATCCCACTTCTCATTATCTTTCCTCTGTTCAAAGTTACTAGATTTTGAAGGAGAATGTGGTTGCTACATCCTTAATGCAAGGTCAAAATTCATGCAGCGAAGAACAATTTCCATGTTCTCATTCTATTCCTTAAAATTTGTCTTATTAAAGACCTAAATCTTATTCATGTTTGCAGATATCGAAGCAATTGAAGCAGAGAACAGAAAAAAATATCATAAATATACTTACAATAAAAACTTAACCTAAGTCCTTAATTTGTTCAAATAATGACATAGTACATCTCAAGATACCTAGGGCACCATCAATATCAAGTCTTCGGACAATAATATTAATAGTGGTATTCTTATTGTAATTATCAAACATTGACAATAAAACATGTCAAATAATAAACCCTTCCTTGAATTGATTTATCATTCACATGTGAAACCTTATAATTATCACACTTTATCATCACATGTGTGTATGAAACCCGTCCAAACATCAATTACCCTTTGGGTCAATTGACACTCGCATGGATAAACACACACAAAAGTAAAATAAAAATATATTCAAGATTTCTCAGGAGTAATCTCCGTGAAAGAGGTCACTTTGGTGACTTTTCATTTCAATTAACTCATTTAAATGGTTAAACTATTGTATCAAATGCAATCCATAGTCAAAATTGAACAAAAATGTACCAAAATTAACAGATGAAATAACTAACGGACACGGCCATACAAACCAGCACACCTTTGTTAAAATTATGTAAGAAAAATATATTGCAGAATTTGAATACTGGTTTATTGAGTTGAAATGCAGTTAAATACAAGTGTAAATAACTGATAACCTAGAAAATAAAGGAACCACAAATTCCACTAAATTCACGCTTAACAAGTCCTAATAACATGGATTCTCCTAAAGAATAGGTAAAAATAACAAACTTAATTTATTAAGGAAACAAACTACTAGAAACTTAATACCCTCCCTTAAACTGGATCATATATATAATATTAATCAGTTTAAAACTAGACTTGAACAAACTCCAAGTAATCCATGTAGCTTTGCAAATGCTTCCAGCTTTAAAGACTTGGTCATGATATCAGCCACTTGGTCTTCATTTCGACAATACACTAAATCGATAATTCTATCAATAACAAGATCACGAAGAAAATAATATTGTAAATCAATGTGTTTACTTCTCCCATGTAAAACCGGATTTTTAGATAGCTTGATAGTTGAACTATTGTCACACTGAATTACAGTTGGCCTATCTTGATGAAAGTGTAACTCCTCAAGAATTCTTCTCAGCCAAATTGCTTGGCATGTTGAAGTTGCTGCAGCATTGAACTCCGCTTCGGTTGTGGACAAAGTAACAACTTGTTGCTTCTTTGATGCCCATGATACAGCTGCTGATCCCATCATAAACACATGACCTGATGTACTTCGCCTGTCGTCCAAATCACCCGCATAGTCGCTGTCGGTGAAACCAGTCAAAACAGATTCTCCATTTTTCTTGTAGAATATACCAAAATCTATTGTTCCTTTCAAGTAACGGAACACCCTTTTTGCAACTTTAAGATGCAGTTCTGTTGGTCTTTCCATATACCTACTAATCAGACACACAGCATACATGATATCAGGCCTAGTGGTTGTCAAGTACATTAAGCTTCCAACAACTTGTTTGAAGTAAGTACTGTCAACCCTCTCTCCATCATGATCACTTGAGAGCTTCAAACTGGGTTCGGTTGGAGTTCCAACTGGGTTACAATTCTCTATGTGAAACCGCTCCAAAATCTCTCGAGCGTATTTCTTTTGCCCAATAAACAAACCAACACATGTTTGCACTACTTCTATACCAAGAAAATATTTCATCTTTCCTAAATCAGTCATGTCAAAATCAGCCATCATAGAAATCTTAAAATCAATAAACATAGGTTCATCATTACCCGTGAAAATAAGATCATCAACATATAAGCAAACTATCAATATGGACATTTGTTGAAACCTATCTTCTCAAAGTGGTAATCTATACAACTATACCAGGCTCGAGGTGCCTGCTTCAGACCATATAAGGCCTTCCTCAATTTGTAAACCTTATGTTCATTATCTTTTACCACGTAACCAGGAGGCTGCTCAATGTAGACTTGCTCAAGTAGTTCACCATTCAGGAAGGCGGATTTTACATCAAGTTGAAATATATGCCATGAATTTTGTGCTGCTAAAGAAACCACCAATCGAATTGTATCTTGTCTTGCTACAGGAGCAAAGACTTCTTCATAATCAACCCCATGCTCTTGCTTGTATCCTTTGATAACCAGCCTTGCTTTAAACTTGTCAATTTCTCCTTTTTCATTCAACTTTGTCTTGTAAACCCACTTCACACCAATGGTTTTTTGTCCTTTTGGAAGATCAGTTAATTCCCACGTCTTATTCTTCTCTATGGCTTCAATTTCTGCATCCATGGCTTTTTCCATTTTTCTTCCTTCACTGCTTCTGTGAACAATATAGGATCAGAGCCTGCAAATAAAGTAAGTTGTGCAGTAGTATCCTCATCAGACAATTCATCTCCACACACGTAATCTACTATCCAAGTTGGTTTTCTCCTCTGTCGTTGTGGTTTTGAAATAGATGATTGGTCTTCATTTGGAATTGAGACACTTGATGAAGGATTTGGTGAAATTTCTCCAAGGGACTGAGTAGGAAGTTGTAACTGTGATTCAGAATCCTGACTTGTTTCGCCATCTTCCTCACCATCAATTAACGGTTGTTGTTTCTCAGTGCTGCACCAATCCCATGTACTTTCTTCATCAAAGAGAACATCTCGACTTATGATTATTTTCTCGGTAATGGGATTATATAACCTGTACGCCTTGGACTCTTCACTAACACCAATAAAAATACATTTCACACTTTTATCATCAAGCTTTATTCTCTTCTCGTTTGGAACATGGGCAAACGCTGTACACCCAAAAATTCTAAAGTGGTCCACCGAAGGCCTGACATTGCTCCAAGCTTCTTGAGGTGTGATGTTTTTCACAGCAAGGGTAGGACTTCGGTTGAGTGTGTGAACGCTCCAATTTACCGCTTCTGCCCAGAAAGTCTTAGGAATACCCCTTTTCACCATCATGCTTCGCACCATGTTCATAATCGTCTGATTCTTTCTTTCAGCCACACCATTTTGTTGTGGTGTGTATGCAACAGTAAGCTGCCTCCGTATTCCATGCGACTCACAAAAACTTGTAAAGTCATGTGAGTTAAATTCACCGCCACGATCTGTACGAAGGGTCTGAATGCACTTGCCAGATTATTTTTCAACTCGAGCCTTAAAGCTTTTAAAAACGGTAAAGGCTTCAGATTTCTCCTGTAAAAAATAAACCCATATTTTTTGACTATAATCATCAATGAAGGTAATGAAGTACCTTTTGTTTCCATTCGAGGTTGGATTGATTGGTCCACAAATGTCAAAATGTAACAATTGTAGAATTTTTCCAGCTCTCCATGCTTTTGCTTGTGGAAAAGAATCACGATGTTGTTTACCGATAATACAATCTTCACACATTTCTATGGAATTGTTGATATTGGGCAGTCCTTCCACCATGTTCTTCTCATATAGGGTCTTCAAACCTTTGAAACTTAAATGACCATAACGAATATGCCACAGCCATGTTGGATCTTGCACTTTTGTGGAGAAGCACTTCTGGACACTATGCTGAATGTGTAGAGGGAACATACGATTGGATGTCATTTCTGCTTCAGCTATTAGACCCTTCTCAGGATGATGAATTTGACACTTGCTTTGTTGGATGATGATGATGTAACCTTTTTCTTGTAGTTGTCCCATACTAATGAGATTAATTTTCAAATCTGGGACATAAAACACACTAGAAATTGTATGGATAACATTGTTTTTACCATGGAATTTAATATCCCCTTTTCCCATGACAGAAATGCAGGAATTGTTACCAAGCTTCACAGTTTCTCTAAATCTTTCATCCAAATCATAAAACCAATATTTGTTTCCACACATGTGATTGCTGCACCCGGAGTCTAAATATCAAGTATTACCTGGTAAATTATTCTTGTCACTGTAAGCCATCAAGAGCAATTCTTCTTCAGTTTCAGAAAAATGTACCTTGGTTTCCTTCTCTTTGGCAGGGCATTCATATTGATAATGGTCATGCTTGTGACAATGATAACACTCCACCCTTGCCTTGTCAAATTGTGCTTCTCGATTGTAAAATTGACGTCCTCCACCTCTGCCTCTTCCTCGAAATCCCCCTCGTCCTCTTCCCGAAGAAATGGTTCCTTCATGAGCAGTGACTTTCAAGGCTTGCTCCTCCACGACATAGATAACCATCTTTTTTCTCATGAACTAATAGTGAGCTTTGCAATTCATCAATCGAAAGACTATCGATGTCATTCGATTCTTCAATGGAACACACCACATAATCAAATTTGTTTGTCATTGAGCGAAGGATTTTCTCAATAATCGCAACCTCTTCCAATTTGTCTCTGTTAATGCGCATCTTGTTTGAAATTGATAGTGTTCTTGAAAAATAATCATTGACAGACTCGCCTTCCTTCATGTGAAGAATTTCGAACTCTTTGCGAAGAGCTTGGAGTTGTGCACGTTTTACCCGTGCAGTGCCTTGATACTTCTTCTTCATTGCATCCCATATATCTTTAGCAGTGTCCTTCTTTAGGATGGTCTCCAGTACAGCACGATCGATTGCTTGAAACAAATAATTCTTCGCCTTCAAATCCTTTGATCTCTGATCATCTAACTTCCTTCTTTGTGCTTCTGTCAAAGCCGATTCATTTTCTGGTGCAGTGATGCCAGTTTCCACAAGAGTCCAATACTCTTTGGATTTCAATAAATTTTCCATCAACATACTCCAATGATCATAGTGACCATCGAAGCGTGGAATAACAGGTTGCACAAAGTTGTTGTTTTCAGACGCCATTGAAACAACTCTTGCTGCGGCAAGAATGAAAGTTGCGGCTTTTTCAACTCAGGCCCCAGTAGGGAGCTCTAGTACCACAATGTTAAAATTACGTAAGAAAAATATATTGCAAAATTTGAATACTGGTTTATTGAGTTGAAATGCAGTTAAATACAAGTGTAAATAACTGATAACGTAGAAAATAAAGGAACCACTAATTCCACTAAATCCACGTTTAACAAGTCCTAATAACATGGATTCTCCTAAAGAATAGGTAAAAATAACAAACTTAATTTATTAAGGAAACAAACTACTAGAAACTTAACAACCTTCTCATGTTTCAATCTGTGTCTGCTTTGTTGTGCGAAGCACAACAAGAAAACACCGCATTAAGAAGTTCGCAATAAGAGTAATTAGTGCATGTTTTTGTTCTAAGTATTGAGTAAGTAATTTAAGGAGTGTGTTCATAAAAACATACAAACACCATAACAAGGATTAGACACAAGAAATTAGAGTATGATCACAAGATGCATGTGTACTATGAGTACTAGCAATGTGTTGGAGTATAGTACAAATAGAGTAACACATATTGTTGGCCATAGCAGAACACATTATTCACACTAATAACATGCAATATATCACAACACACGCAACACGAAAGAACATAATCACAAGTGACTATAATGTACAATCAATAAGTAGAAGAGCAATAAGCACATGGCATATAATGATGAAAAGTTCAAGCACACACAGCAGTATATATTAGCATATATTGTTAACCTTAAAAAAAATATTACACACATAATTATTCTATTACGGTAACAATATATTCCTATGAAGCGTCGACATATCATTCAAAAGGCGTGTCGCCGCGTCAGACACGTGTCGGACACGGATACTCGTACGACACGCGTACGACACGTATCTGACACATTTTTGTAGTGTCTAACAAAAAAAATAATTTAATTGCAACGGACACGGATACGACTCCTTATTTCAAATAAAGGACACACCCAACTCAATTTTTTTTTTAAAAAAAAAAAGTCCAACTCAATAATTATCAGATTTTTATTTATAAAAATAATAGAGTTATTTTACCTTTCATATTTCACCTCTCCACTATAAAAATAACACAATTGGGATTACTTTTTTTTTTCTTATTCCACGGTTTAGAGGTGGATTTGTGTCTTTTTTTTATAATTGAAAGTATTAAGTTTAAATCTATATAAATTTTGCTTCTCGTTTTAAACTCTTTATAAATTGTGTTCATACATTGCATTATTATATTATTATATAAAATATATATAGCCGTGTCTGTGTCCTATATTTTCTATATTAGCGGGGTCCTCGTGTCCGTATCCATGTCGTGTCTGTATCCGTGTCGTGTTCGGTGTCCGTGTCCGAATCTGGGCTTCATAGATATATTCCATAACCTTAAATCCTCCTTTAACTAATCATTACGCTCTTGGAAATTCATTAACAAGCATTTTGGTAATAAGGACAATTAAATCAAAACATTCACGGAAAATTTCAAAATCCCCTTCTTTTTTTTTAACTCTAATTTCATTAAAAAAATTTCAAAATTCAAATTGAATCATATATTGGTGGCTTTGATACCACTTATTCGATATGTTTATAACCTGGTGATTTCTATCAATATCGAAATCAAGAATAGAACTTTAAACTAATTCTTATGATTCAAGTATGTCATCGACTCAAATATCTTAAACTCATACCAAAATTCATCAATCATAACCAAAAGACTATTGATCTGCCAAAGCCTAATGAATAGTGGTTTCAGGATGTGATGCAGCTATCTAGGCTGAGAGACTTGTGAAGGATTAGTTATGTTAGGGTTAACCATGATATAGTCTGCATTTACAGAGAAATGGCACTCGAAGACTTTATCTTTTCATCTTCCACATAGTGAGATGTCTATCACACTGGACGATGTCTCTTGCCTACTACATCTCTCGATTAGGGGGGAATGTTAGACCACTGCAGGATTAACAAAGATTACGCTTTGGAGATGATGATATACTCTTGGGAGCTGACCCAGGGGATGCAATGTCGGAGTTAGAAGTCACCTGAGGGGCTCATGCTAGGTTTCGATTCCTGGAGAACTTGTATACACGGCAATTGCATAATGCAGAGCAGTCCGCTTGTGATGATAAGTAGGTTGCGCAGCATAAAGCATATGTATTGAGAGCATACCTATCATACTATTGAGCAAGCGGTATATACAGAGGACTCTTTTCGGATGGCTCTGAGGTGAGGGACATTCTAGATGTCATGATGGGGGAGGCATTGTAGTACATGAGGCAGCATAGGAACATGGGGCTCGAGTCTCTCATATACAGTAGTATATAGTGTTTGTATTTAGGAGCACTATTTTCAATTCTATTTTACTCTGGATTTATTAATTTATATATGTTATTTTTATATTATTCTGAAAGTGTATGCTTTAATTCACAAAATTGAAAATGATAGTATAACTATAATATATCGTCAATTTCACCAAGAGCATCTCTAAAATAAAGAAAAATTATTGTTTAGTGTGGTTCTAGAGATGCATTTTGAATTTTGTCTGGTATTAATACGAAGATGCATCTTCAAGTCAAATTATGTTTAAAAAGAACATTTCAGTGAAAGCATGAGATATACATGGAGTGGTTCTCCGAATTAAATTTATAAGAAAAAATGTGGACGTGATTTTGTGAGACTCCAAGTGCGTCCGAAAATATATTTCTAAAATCAAAGTGGCATTTTGAGATTTTTATATGGTGTTTTTCCACCACTTAGGATGAGATAAACAATTCTCTTATGAAAAAGAGCTTAATCATAATGGAAAACACAACCATAGACCCAATTGAATTTGAAATTGAGTATCTTAATTTAAAACAAATTTAAATCTCTTCACTTCTCAAGTCCTTTTAAAAATGTAAAATGTAAAGAAAAGAAAAAATAACAACTTTTTAAATTAGATATACTTTTGTTTTAAAAAATATATATTACTATGAAAAAAAACTAATAGCTCTTTTTCACAAGTACTTAAATGAAAATGTATTCCAACATTTGGGTTTGCGATGTTTCATTGAAAATGAATTTGAGAAATTAAATACGATAAACAATAAATAGTAGGGGGTAAAGAATAAGGGTTAAATAAGGTACAAAATTTTTATCTTATTATACTCAGTTCAATAAAGAGTGGAGAATTTGTGCAGAATAAATCGCCAACTCACTATTACCATCACAAACATGAGAACGATCAAAAGAATTAAACCAGATTCGGCTGTTCCATTCCTGTATTTGGTTTCAGCAAGTCTTTATGATCCATTATTTTCGACCACATAAGATAAGATAGGAGTACAAAATGAACAGAACAAATACATAAAAGAAGTAATCATTCCATTATTGCCTTGGATCTACCTATGGCTCACCACCAAGCTCCACTCGCAGATTGTCATATGGATATACTTTGGGTGCCTGGCACGATAATATGAAAATCTATCAGCATAAGTACTAAGTATCTGGAGAAAGTAGCATTACACGTGAAGCTTCAAAACATGAAAATGTCAAAGAAAATATACATAGCTTTGAGTCTAAGCATGACTATAATGGGGATACATGGAGGTTACAAGCAGGACAAAATATTATGTAGTCCATAAACAATATATACCTCAATAGTCTAGCCAACTAACTTTCTTTTAAATCCAACCAAAAACGACGGAAAACTAATTTAGCATATAGGCTCAAGTTATTAAGAATAGCCACAATTACTTTCTAATGTGCTGCTAGCACTACGATGTTGATGAACTTTCAGATGACACTTGTTCTTCCAAAATGCTTTCAGGCTTTCTGAAATATTGGTTCAAAATTTTTTTCCGTCAATTGAAAAAGAACCAGGGTCATTCTTTTGCTTAAGTATTTCACAATGGTTACTGCAGAATTGGAGCAAACGAGCACTGGCTGGCTGTATTTCTTTTTGAAATCAAAGAGTTGGGAAACAACAAAATTGATGTTCCTTTGCCAGATTGAGAAAATCTGAATAGCATGTACATCAGGAAATTGAACATAGCCAGCAATCAACAAAAGGCTACAAAGCCACAAAAAAACTTTGCTAACAGAGACACCTTCATGGCACGGTTCAATAAAACAGTTCTAACCAGACGATGGTTGAGAAACTAGAACTAGACTGGGATTATCTGAAGGTAAAGATTTGAGGCATGATCAACTGGATTGAAGAGATCCAAGAATGAAAGAGTACAGCAAATGCATTGAATATGAAGAACCACAATCAATAACAGAGGAAGTGATAAAGCAAGGTCAAGAGCTTGCTGGGAGATAAATTGCTTAGATAGCATATGTTAAGAATCAGGAGAATAAAGATGAATAGTCTTGTTACAGTGAATTAGTTCCGTAAATACTTGATTACAACAGAGGAAAGAATAAAAGAAAAGAAATTGAAAATAGTAGACCAGAATCAGAACTAATTGCTTCAACCAACCAAAGTAAATGTAATTCACCTCTGAATTACTTGTAGCGAAACTAAGAATCCGAGAATTGGGTCTCTTGGATATAATAATTACTCATGGGGAAAATACAGGACTAAATGAGGCATCTAAATTTATGTTGTAAGTTAGTTGTATTGTAATTCTACCGGGCGAAGTTAGATTAATCAGCAGCTATATTGCAACTTGCAAGCTTCTAACTTGCTACTTAATCAAACATTTGTTGCAATGCACACTAACATATGGTAGCTGTTTGTAATTTAACTGCAAGGATGAAGAAAGAAAAGAAAAATCCTATCATCCAAAAGATCCAGGGATGCAGTATAAGCTAGGTCGGGTCAGTTCAGATTTTGACTAATTATTTTGGGCAATGGCTTTAGCTTTAATCAGGTTGACTCATCAGACAACATAAATTTTTTTTTTTTTTAAATTGTGTTCAAAGTCAAAAGAAACGTAAAATTACAGTCTCTGTCCATTAATAATTGTTACATTTAAAACCAAAAAAAAAGGACCCAAATTGAATGTGTCTTTCAATTTTCAAAGTAATATAAACTACATTTTTTTCCAATTGTGCCCCCTAATTAATATTATGTGCATCACTCCCAAATCAATATTTCCCACTTTGCATTATGATAATAGTGAACATACCAATACATGACAATGATAATTCGGTAAAATTACAATTTTCTTTCTTTCATTTATATTCTTTTCATAATCTCTTTGAAATAAGCAAATGTGACAATTTTTGTAGGACGGATGGACTATGGAGTAAGAAATAGTGACAGGTTTGGTGGATTTCAGTTTCCTTGACTTGAGAATCAACATAGCCTATGCCAGGTTTATTTTCTTTCTTCTCATCCAAACCGAACAGGTTTTCCAGGGCAGACTAAACTCAACCCAACCCAACAAGAAAACACAAATATATCATAATAATTCAAAATTGATAACCATGCAGCTTACTCTCTAAAAAACATACAAAACATTCAGAACTTATTTTGATGGGAAATGAGAAAGTTGATTATAATTTTAAAATATGATTGTCTGTTTAATTTTGTGTATTTTTCTATTTGAGTATTTATGTATGTACTTTGTTGAAATTTATGTATACTTTGTACATTGTTTTTAAGACTTCACAATAGTAGTCATCCCGCTATCCTCCATAGCGCTATAGCATAGCACTTTCGGGATTCAGCGCTACAAGATTAACAACATAAGAAACACCAAGAAAGCACCTACTCACCACCTTCATTTCCATTTTCCAGCCAACCAGTGTTTTCCACCATGGGTCTCTGTTCATTCCACCTAGTTCAGCACACCAATTATTTGCTGAACCTTACTCAGTACTTGCCCATAAGTCTCCCACTAACACAGGCCTCTGTTAAATTTTTGTTTCTATGTTCCGTTAAATTATTCAAACTCGCACCATCTTTGAATAATTCTTGTTTTTCCACACTCATCAATACACTCTTTTTAATTCCTCATTTTCCTTCTACTTTTTGTATAGTAATTGTGCGTTAGGACATGACTTCGATAACAAACTGTGAAAGTCATTAGTTTAAAATTATTTTTTACTAATGAATATATCTATATGTCTAACACAAATTCTATCTCATGGATGCATCATATTCAGTAAAGCATTGTAAGGTAAGTCACTTAATGCCACTATCGAATAATGATAACCATAAACAATTACACCCAAAGGATCTAAACAAAATACGGTAATACATAACTCCATATACAAGCAAGAAATAAGAACAATAATATCCAATCAACCTTAAAACACATCCAAGTTCCAACATTCATCAACGAAGGATCACACTCAACCTTATAGGCATAGCATTTAAAGATCAAATATTAAAGAATTGAAATCAGCAAACATCCATAGCAAAACGGAACCAAATCCCAACAATCCAGAGATTTAGCAAGTTGACTTACAAATGGTGTCTTGGAGGCTTTATCATTCCACACAGCCAATAATCCTAGAGCCCCAAAACAGCTCAATCCTCCACATAGCCAAGCCAAAGCCTCATACTAGTTTTCAAAAACAAAAAATCATCAACTCCACGCATCGAAAATTATAATAATAACTTAATAAACTACATCCATAGGGTAAAAATTAGGTACCTTTCCAACAGTATCAGCAATGCGATCTATACAAGGTTCGGGAAATGCAGTACCGTTGTCCCATGTAAGTTCCTCATTCACAGGAAGCTGAAAATCGAGGTTAGTTTTCACGATTCTACCAAAATGAAAATGAATTGGATAGGTTAGGGTTAAAGGAAACTTACGGGTTTGTTTGGGACATAGTGTTTGCCGACGGGGAGACCCATGCCGGAGCGGAGGCGGAGAGAGGAAGCTACCGATCGGTGAACGACGCCGTTTCCGCCTAAAATTTGTGATGCTACGTTTGTTAATCGACCTGCCATGATTATTGCCTCGATTCTTCTTCGTCGTTCTTGTTCAATTTCTGGTTGATTATTGCCTAATGTTTATGTTACTTCTACGCACAGTCAAAAACGACTTCGTTTGGAATTGTTTTTATTTTATCTTTTTTTTTAATTAAACGGGTTGGACTCGAATTGGATCTTCGTTTCTAATTTATATAATTTTAGGGCTAACTACTACACTCCTGGTTTCTTTCTATACCCCATTTTCTTTTTTTAAAGTTTACTATTATTTTAGATTTAATTAATCTGTAATTTTTTTGTGCTTCTTAGAAATTTTTAAATAAACCTCTAAAAGAAGATAATAATCAGACTCATAAACTATTTTATCTTTTTTTCAATTAGACTCTTGTTCAAGATGATTATTATAAAAAAAATCTCTTAACTGTTTTCTAATTTATGAAAATATCCCTAAACTATTTTTAATTCTTAAATAAATCTATAAATAAATTTTAACATATAAAATGGTATGATTAATACTTAAATAATAATAATAATAGTAATAATAATAATAATAAATGTTATAAAATTTTGCATCAAGAATCGTATGTGTGTGTGTGACTAACTCTTTTATAAAGGTTTGCTTGGACCTGTGTGTGACTAACTCTTTTATAAAGGTCTGCTTGGACCTGCATCTCCTTTGACTTCTTCTCTTTCAACTTCAATTTCTGGTTCTTCACAAAAGATTTTTACTGAATCCTTCTTGACATTCTCTGTCCAATTCCATTCTTTAAGCTCGTTTATGATCACGTCTCTACTGATCACCACTTGCTTGTTCACTAGATCGAACAACTTGTATCCTTCAATCGAATGATATCCTATTAGGATTATCTGACTCGACTTGTCATCAAGTTTTCTTCTCAACTGATTAGGCACATGTCTATGTGATATACATCCAAATACCTTTAGATGACTCAAGCTAGGCTTTACACTAGACCAACTTTCTTCTGGCGTAATTTCTTCTAGCTTCTTCGTTGGACATTTGTTCAAATGTATGTTAGCCTCGACACAGCTTCAACCCAAAACTCTTTAGGTAAATGTTTGCCTTTCAACATGCTTCTCACCATATTCATGACTATTCGATTCTTCCTTTCTACATTTCCATTTTGTTGTGGAGTGTAGGGTGACACCACCTCGTGCACAATCACTTCTTTCTAACATAACATGTCGAAGTCTTTTCGACACATATTCTCCACCACCATCAGTCCTCAGAACCTTGAGCTTTCGCCCATTTTGTCTTTCGGCCATAGATTTGAACTCGACAAATACCTCGATCACTTCACTTTTCCTTTTGATTAGGTAAGTCCATAATTTTTCACTGAAATCATCTATGAATGTAACAAAGTATTTGTTACCTCCATTCGAATCCACCTGGATTGGACCACATACATCAGAGTATATGACTTCGAGGATTGCCTTCGACTTGCTTCACGTATCCTTGTTGAATTTGTTTTTGTGCTGTTTCGCCTATACACATTCCTCACACACTTCTCTTGGAATGTCGATCTCTGGTAACCCTAAAACCATATTTCTTTTTTTCAAATCTCTAATGTCATTAAAGTTGAGATGACCTAGTCAATAATGTCATATCCATTCATCTCTGTTAGATGCATTTGCAAGGCACTCGTGTTCCATCATATTCAGTTCGATCTTGAAGGTTCTATTCTGGGACATATGTGCCGTCAAGATTAACCTCCCACTTGCGTCGACAACTCTCATCATCTTATCTTCGACCAACACCTTGTAGTTCTTTTCGACCAACTGCCCAATGCTGAGCAAATTGCTTTTCATGCCTGGTATGTACAACACATTAGAAATTACTGACCTCTTGCCATCTTTCCTCATAGTCAGGACGTATCTAATACCTTTAGTTGCTAGAGTATTGTCATTTGTGAATTTCACCATATACTTCATTGAGGGCTTTATGTTGACAAACCAAATTTTCCTTCCAGACATGTGTGATGAGCATTCTGAGTCAAAGTACCATTGGTTCTTGAATTTATCTTCATCTCTTGTTGTGACCATCAGCAACATCTCTTCTTCTTCTTCTTCTTCTTCTTCTTCTTCTTCTTCTTTCTTCATGTTTTGCAAATTTTGCATCACTTTCTTGACTCTTACGCTTTTCTGGACAAACACTAGAATAGTGGCCATACTTTTGACAATTAAAACACTGAATGTGACTTTTGTCAGGCTTTCGACCACCACCTCTTCATCTACCTGCAGCACCACTTCTTTGGTTGCCTTGGTAAGAGGGTTTTCTCTTATTCGACCAGCTTTTTTCTTGCTGATTTCAACCAGTCGAGTTGATGCAGCCACCTCTGCCTTTGTTTCCATTTCAACTTCCTTTACCTTTCTTTTCTTTGGATGAATGAGCCTATAGAGCCACATCACTCTTCGACTTGCATGCAGCTCTTTCATTCATTCTTTGTTCATGAGATTCAAGCGTCCCTTGAAGCTCTTCCTTTGTCAATTTCGAAAATATTTCGACTCTTCTATGGCTACCACTATATGGTCGAACTTCAGAGTCAATGACCTCATGATCTTTGCAACAAATGATCTTGATGTCAATACTTCTCCACATACCTTGATTTGTTTCATCAATTTCGTAACCCTAGTGAAGAAATCAGTTACGCTTTCACTTTCTTCCATCTGAAGCAATTCATACGCTCACATCACCTCTTTCACCTTTTATGCACCTCCTAAAAACTTTTCAAGAATCTCCCAAGCTTCTTTTGCAGATTCTACATCACTAACCTTCTCGAAATTATCTGGACTCAGACATTGATGAATTATAAAGAGAGCTTTATAATTCTTCTTCTTCAATTTTGTATGCAGAGCCTTTTGTTCATCTGTCGCCTCTTCTACAAGCGGTTCTATCTCTTCTTTCACATGATCCCAAAGATCTTGACAACAGAACACAACCTTCGTCTGCTTGCACCAATTCTCATAGTTATCTCCTTTTAGAATTGGAAGACTTGCTGGAAAATGTCCATGCGGATGATTCATTATCGTCGACATTCTCTTTCCTTGAATCATTTAACTGGAGCTATAAATACCAGATGTTGGAATTAGACTCAAACTTTGAGTAATTCTTTATCACTACTCGGTGACAATGATGTAAACAAGAAAGAAAAATTGGGTTGCAAAGGATTAGGATTTGCGAAATAAAAGGAAGAAGACAATGATTTTCTGCAGATTTTCTCTCTGCCCACAAACTGTGGAAAATCTCTTATTCACTTGCAACTGCAAATTCTGTGAATACAAGTTGTAATTTTAAAATAGGGGTTACTCCCTCTATTTATAGTTTTAAGTTTGCTTTCTCCTTAAGCCAAATAAAGCTCAAAACTACAAAAATCCAAAATACCTATTTTAGATCTAAATTGAATCTGTGTGTAGCAACCTGCTTTCAACACTTTGACAACTACAAACACTTCGACACACATTACAATTTAAGACTATTGTCTCCTACATATGCAACAAAACTAGATAAATTAGAAGATCAAATCAAAGTTTGACATATTTTTACTTGTTTTTTTAGATCCGATAGTTTTGAAGATTTCTTATCATATTTTGATTTGTTTATATTTTTAATTTTTATTTCTATTATACTGTTTTTTAATTTTCGGGTGAGATATTTAACAAAAATTATCAATAAATTAAAATAGTTATTTTCTTTAGTTTTTAGAAGATAAAGACAATTTTTTTCAACTTTAATTAAAAGATATAGATAAATTTTTCTTTCATCTATATTAATTTTATGGTTGAAAAAGAAAATAAGTAAAAGGTAGGAACAAATTAGAAGAAGGAAAAAAAAGTAATATGATTGATGAGGAGAAAATTATTTTTGTGGACTTTCAATTTTGTTGTTATTTTTGTGGACTTTCAATTTTCTACAAATAAAAAATACCCTGGTTAGAGAATGTATCGTTGAAGATGAAAATAAGTAAAAGGTTGGAAAAAATTAGAAGAAAAAAATGCTAAGAGAAAAGTGAATGAATAAGCAGTAGAAAATAGATGGGTTGAAGAAATAGTATTAAAAAGACACATAAATGAATGGTCATTCTGCAAAAGTTTAAATGAAACGTTGAAAATATTTCTTCTGTAATAAAAATTTAGCTGATTGATTTGACCAATACTTGATTTAAAAGTTAAAAATAATGATTTATTTAGAAACTGAGTTGAATGTTGTATTGTCAAAAGAGTAAAAAGGTCAATTTCTAACGAGAATGAAAAACAAGGTTGAAAAATATTTGGTTTAGATAAAAAAAAAATACTCCCAAAATGATGAAGTGTTGGATAAAAAGAAAAGGGTAGGAAAGAAAAATTTATACGAGTTTTTATTTTTAATTCCGCTAAAAAAAAGTTTTCCAACAATGGTCCATCTAAATTTTCTTTATTAATTTAGTCTTTTTTTTACAAAATTTAACGTTGCATGTTCCAAATTAATTCTTTAGATTAAATGTAACTGTTAAGACCTTAAAATATATCTTAACTATATTGTTTAACAATTTAATCTTTGGTTTTGTTATGGATAAATTAATAAATATAAAAAGACTAAATTATTAAACTAATAGTAATTTAAAATCTTATTAGTGATCTGTCATTAAAAAATGTACTTAAAAATATGTAACTCAAACTTCTGTAAAGTAATGTGTCCTAAAATTAGGTTAGAATTTAGAAGATATAGAAGTTTAAAGAAAATATTTGAAGATGTTACAAATAAAAGTTGGTCTATTTAATAGGGGTAGAAATAGGCCAGGCCGATAACAGGGGCCTACAGGCTAGCCTATATAGGCTCAGACCAGGTCACACATTATTTTTAAATAGAAAAGGCTTAGGCTTTTTTAGAAGCCTATTTAATTAAAAAGGCTAGGCCTCAGGCCCTAAAAGAAGCCTTTTAAGCCTATCATGCCGGCCTATTAAATAAATATGAATACTTTTTTTATTATCATTATGTTATGTTTTATACTTTGAATTAAAATACATAAATAAAATTTGGTTATCTTGAAAAACTTGTGAAAATAAGATGAAAACATCTGATGAACATTGTTTTCATAAGTTCTCTTAAACAAATAGTCTTCTAAAACTTATTCTAAGAGATAAGTTAAAATAAGTCAATGCAAACAAATTTGTAGTCTCTTGGTTTTTTAATTAGTTAGTCTATTTAAACATTATTTTAATTGCTTATATACATATGTCTAAAACAAATAAGCTTTTATATAGGCTAACAAGCTAACCGGGCATTCGAAAAGGCCAGGCTCAGGCCTAAAAAATAAGCCTACACAGACCACAGGCCAGGCTTAGGCTTCCGTTTTTTTGACAGGCCAGGTTTAGCCTAGCTCGGCCCAGCTTATTTCCACCCCTACTATTTAAAGAAAAGTCTAACATTATAATAAATTATTAAAATTACTCTAGTTTTTTTTGTTCATTAGTTATAATTTATGTCTCTTTACCTTGACAATTTTATAGAAGTCAAGTTCAATGAACAAAAATTCAGTTTTAGTCTTGCATTAAACTACCCCACTTGCACTAAAAAACTGGGAAACTGGAATAAAAATTCATCTTATTTGATTTCTTCTCAGTTTTCTCTCTTAAAAAAATACCTAAAGTCATCAAAAAGGCTTAAGAGTTCAAAGTCACTAAACTCATTTCTCTAATTTGGAATGTTATAGGAGTGAATATGTGGTTATTGTGGACACTTGTTATACTAAAATAAAACTAAGAAAACTACCCAATGTGGTGAACAAAGAAGAGGCACAAAGACTAGAATCATATAGAAAAGTTGATAATTTGAGTGGTTGATGTAAATATTACATAGTACACCTATTACTATTACACAACCTATCACAAGATCTGAGTCTGGCCAACATTTTGGATACAAGCAAGTAGTAAACAAAAAACACTTGCAGTGGAAGAAAACCATGGAAAATGTAAATAAATCACCATTCAAATACCCAATTGAGTCTGAACCTCTAAGATGGTTTTAGCAGAGTCCCTAAGCCTTTGCTCCTCCTCTTGATTCATGTGCACATTAGTCACACCAAGTACCCCACCTCTCCCAAGCTGTGCAGGCAAGCTCAAAAACACTTCAACATCACCAATGCCATAAAACCCCTTAGCCAAAACAGACACAGGGTGAATCTTCCTTTGATCCCTAATTATCGACCGAGCCAAACTAGCCACAGAGTACCCAATAGCCCATGAAGTGTAGCCTTTTAGACTAATCACCTCATAAGCACTGTCAATCACTTGCTTGTGTATATTCTCCAACGTTTCTTTCTCATAAGCAATTTGTTGTTTCTCCAAAAAACTCAGCACAGGAACTCCCCCAACGCTGATACTTGACCATAATGCCACTGAACTATCCCCATGCTCCCCTACTATGCTTGCCTGCACCACCAATAACTCTATTTAATAACACAATCTTCCAACAAAACCAACACGGACACCGAACCAGACTCCGACGCGCAACACCGATAATAATTTAAAAAATAATAAATTAAACTAATCACAAGTGTCTATGCAGGTGTTTGACACAGGTACATATACAATTTATTTTCAGAGATGTTACATAGTAAATAATTAAAAAGAAAATGAAAATGACCTGAACATCCTGAGCGTTGACCTGGAGGTGATCAGCAATGAGGAAACGAAAGCGAGAAGAATCTAGATTAGTACCCGACCCGATGATCCGGTTCGATGGAAACCCGGATAGCTTCCACGCGATGTAGGTGAGAACATCAACGGGGTTAGACACGATTATAAGAACCGTTTCCGGCGAGTAACGTGCCAGAACGGGTATGATTCCTTTGAAGAGAGCGAGGTTTCTCTGGAGAAGGTTAAGTCTCGACTCACCGGCGATCTGTCGTGCACCAGCGGTAACGATGCACAGATCAGAGCCGGCGGTGACGGAGTATTCAACGGAGGAGTTGATCTTGACGCGGGGGAGGAAAGCAGCGGCGTGCTGAAGGTCGAGCATCTCGCCGCGGAGCTTGTCGGGTTTGTTGTCGACGATGACGAGCTCGTCGGTGAGGTCTTGAGTGAGGATGGTCTGAGCGATGGCCATTCCGACATTTCCGGCGCCGATGACGGAGATTTTGGTGTGGCGTTTGGTGAGAGAGGGAGGGGATGCGTTGGAGATGGGTTTGAAGAAGGATTGGGTTAGGTCGAGGCCGTCTGGGCCTAATGAACCAGAACTGCTTTTGTGCATGATGAAGTGTGTGTGAGAGAGAGTATGGTTAAAGAAATAAGTGTAGAATGACGTTGAGAACTTGAGTTGAAACTTGGGAGAGGGTTTGGGTGACTTTGGTGATGTGGTGACTTTGTGACTTTCCCTCTATCTCTCTCTAAACTAATTTTTCTCTCTCAAGATATAATTTATTTTAATCCTTCATTTCTCTTCAATTTTGCCTAAAGTCACAAAGTTACATACACAGTAAAGTTACTGAATCCTATCCCTGAAACTTGAGGGTATTAATGTGGTTTGTGAGAGGAGAGAAGAAGAAATGTAAGAGATATAGCACACAGGAATGTTGAAAAAGGAAGAAAGATGCTGGTTTGGAGAAGAAAAAAACCGCCGGGTTTTGCCTTTTTGATTTTGAAATTTGGGTATAATCCTTTTTATAGAATACGGGTTTCTTTTTTGGGAAGATATTTTTATACTCTTAAGTCTTAAACCATGTTCTGTTGGTAGGATGAATTAGTTTGTGGTAAATTCTAAATTATAAAAAAATACAATTTATTTTTTTATAAAAAGAAAAACATTGCAAATTAAATATCACGTTAAAGATGTAAATGTGTTTTTTTATAAAAAATACTTATGTCTAAATTTCTTATTTCTTATCTTTATCTTATGTTAATCTTAATCTTCGTATATATAATATCAAAGTTGTCATGATAACAACTCTAACCACATATTATAGTGATAGTGATTTTTTATAACAGTTTGTTATTCAATATTTTGACCCTAAATTAAAAAATAAATACTAGAAATAATAATAATAATAATAATAATAATAATAATAATAATAATAATATAATAATAATAGTAATAGTAATGATAATAATAATAATATAATGTTCAACCACTACTATTAAAAATAAATAATAATAATAATAATAATAATAATAGAACTACTAAAATATAATTATTAAATTTATAAAATTGATACTATATTAATAATTAATAATGTTTCATCTCATGATTCTCTGAGTCGATGATAGGAAGAAATTCCTACCAAGACTATAGAACTAGGGTTTTAACAATAAAGAAGAAAGACATTAAAAAATAAGCTAAAAAGTAGAGATAAAAATATAACTTTGATTTCTTTTGATTGCCCTCAATGTCTTTATGAGACTACATTATATAATATTCTTAGTGGATACTAATAATATAAAAGCCCAAACACTACTAAAAGCCCAATAATAATAATACTAATAATAATACTAATAAATAATATTGTACCCCTCTATCATTGCCACCGGGTTCACTTGAACCTTGTCCTCAAGGTTCTAAAATTAATACCAAAATGGAGATATTTTTCTTCCTCCATCCCATTGTTTGAATAAAGAAGATCTAGCTGGCATTTTTGTATCCAAATCTCCACCGTTATACCACTATTTCTTTCCATTTAAAACCTTTAGCAGCATCATCTAGACTTTCAAAATTGACAAAACCAAAACACTTCGACCTACCATATGCATCTCTCATCAAAACAGCACTAGTAATGCTACCATATTCTCCAAATGTAACCCTTAAATATTCTTCCGAAAATGACTCTGATAGGTTCTTGACATGGACATTATTAAATCTTGCCTTACTAAGAACATTTTCTCTATCCTGCTGACGAAGGAAATGACCAACATACACCTGCTTATCATTGATCAGCATTCCATTTAACTTATCAATTGCATTCTGAGCAGATTCAGCATTCTCAAATTGGACGAAAACATAACCTTTAGACTGGCCAGTACCATCAGTAGCTATTTTGCAAGAGAGAATATGTCCGAAAGTAGAAAAAGTATCATGCAAAGCTTTATGATCAATTGTCTTGTCCAAATTCTTGATAAAAATATTAGCAGAGCCACTCTTCCGAATATAAGGATCCCGGTGAGAATACATAACCTTAATAGAGTTGTTGTTCAGTGGAGTAAAATTCAACACATCCAAAGCCCTAGCCGCATCCTGAGGGTTATTGAAATTAACATAACCATAATCGAGCGAACGACGAGTAGCCAAATCCCTACAAACTCTAACAGAAACAACTTGTCCAACCTGATTAAATAGTTCATAAAGTTGTGAATCACTAACATTCAGTTCCAAGTCACCGACGTACAACGACATCGTAACTAACTGGTTCGCGTTCGGAGCGGCAATGACGGTGCCGTTCGACGGTGCCGTAACACTGATAGGAGTTTGATGCCGATCCTGAATATGGTCCTCCCAAGTAGGCTGCATAAGCAACGGAGGAATTCGGTTAAACAAAGGTCCAACACCAAACTCACAAGCTTTATCAGTTAGTTGCCTCAAAGTTGTTTTCCTTTGTGGTGGTGTACCGTTCTTCACTGTAAGCAAAAGCTTTATAATCTTCCTCTCTTTCTGCTCATCGAGAGTAAATTCCTCTTCATTTTCTTCATTCAACAAAGCCCCAAAATACTGATAATCTTCAGGCTTCATGAAAGGCAAACCACCAGGAGCTTCCTTAGGAATATGAAACTGCGGACCACGATTCTCTTCAGGAATTTGATCAAGCGGAGTCCCCATAGGCGTCGGTGTAGCAAGAAGCTTCCTTGCAGGAGTTCTATTCGGCACATAAGAAGTAGGAAGGTCCAAAACCTTATACCCTGACTCACGAAACGCACTGCCCTTTCCTGTCCTATGTGAATCATCAGGATCCCATTCTGTTTTTCCTGTCCTATGTGAATCATCAGGATCCCATTCTGTTCCCTTCAATTTTCCTTCAACGCTCAACAAAGCTGTGTTCCAATTAGAAGCCAACACATGTTGCCTATTTAACGGAACATTCACCCTTCTTTCAACTACAATGAGGTAATCCTCAACAGACTTCGACTTACCGCCCAAATCAAACAGATGCTCAAAGTAATTGGCATCAACTTTGATACCTTTTTCAGAACTGCGTTCAGTTTCAACACTAACCTCGGAATGAAGACCAGAAATTGAAGAATCTTGTTCATATTGTGACATTGTTGAGGAAGAGAGCAATGAATCCAATTGCCTTTCACGGTCAGCAAAGAAATAAGCCCTTTTTGTTTTAGGAGGAATATTAGTAACAATGTTACATTGTGAAGCACTATGGAGTGATGGTTTCTCGGCCCAGAAATTTGTCTGGCAGTCTTGGGAGATTGATGCATTGAAATTTTTCTCAAATAGGGAAATAACACTATGATCAACCAAAAACTTCCTCAGGTTCCCGGCTACTGCTTCTAGACCTTTAAGAACCTTTAAGGTTTCGCGTTGCCGTTTCACAATCCTCTCGTCGGCACCAACATCCGATGGAAGATCCTCTCTAGCTAAAAATCTAACAGAAGCACCAGTACTTTCTTGTATAGTTTTAATCAACGAACCCTGCTTTCCTATCAAATTCATAGCCTGTGTTGAGGCTGTTACATTGTGTGAATTGTAATGAACTTGAATTTCATTGAACTCTATGACACACTTGGTAACCTCCAAGATGACATTTACAAGATCATTAAGCGTATTGAATCGTAGTTTTAGCGAGGTCGAATGCTCTTTCTCTGCCTTCTCAGGATAGTAATGAACGAATTGTTCTGAAAAATATGACAAAAACAGTGACCATGTTTGAATGACCATCTGATTTGGTGGTTTTAATGGAATTTCAAAATCCACATCATCATGAAACTTGTCGTGGTTGAAGGGACCTGGACTATAGGTCATGGAGATGATATGTAACATCGCTGCGGTGCAGAATATGGAAGCATCTCGTTTCGGCATTTCATCAAACAAAAGGTGAGTTGGTTCAAGTGGCAGTAGTGAGACTGGCATCGAGATTGAATCAGGTGGCTCTGGAGGTGGAGACAACTGTGTTTGAATCAATTTCCCAAGCACTGGCGTCATAGGCTCGAGGAGGATGTCTTTGTCTTCTACTTCTCCGACGACATCGAGGGAGAAGGCGTCTTGGGTAGTGGAATGAACGGATTCGACTTGAGGCGTGTAGAGAGAGATTTTGTTACGGGAAACAGAGTATTGTCCGTGGTTGTCGGAATCTAGGGATTCGTCAGCAGCGAGAGCAAGTGACGTGAGAGTGATGTAGAGATTGGGTTCAGAAATATGGAGATTCTCTGATTCTGCAGAATCGAATTTGGTGGAAGAAGAGTGAAGGTTGTTGATGTTTGAGGCTGATGAGACATGTTCGTGACCTAGGGTTTTGAGTTCGGCGACGCTGTGATGTTTTCTATATATATTGGATTGCTCTTGCTGTGATCTATATAGATCAAATGATTCTTCTAGGGCTTCCACAACAGTTCCAGGGTTTGAATCTGGAGGTTCCAGTGGAATCATGACATCAGCAACATCGTGAAAATCCTCATTCTCTGATTTGTCAAAATCTTCAACAAATTTTGAGAAATCTACATCTACCATAACACTTTGCTCTATCAAGGATGAAGACTCTTCAAACGGTTCCTCTTCCTCTTCCGAAATTGGTAAAATTTCTCGCCATTCAGGTTTAAAACGCCATAGCAATGCTGTTGTAAATGTGTCCCAATTATATCTCGGATGAACACGACACCACCATATCCACCATGTGAAAGCAGAACCTCTCAATGCTCCAACAGCTTTTAGAACCTTCAATGATTTGGGTGTTTCATGCTTCTTGAAAAATTTCTCCAAACATAAAATCCACCAATAGGCATCTTCTTCCCCATCAAACAATAATATCGTCATAAAGTTTAAGCGGAAGTGAGATCGAAAATGAGAGCACCAATTGATAGGAAGAAATTCCTACCAAGACTATAGAACTAGGGTTTTAACAATAAAGAAGAAAGACATTAAAAAATAAGCTAAAAAGTAGAGATAAAAATATAACTTTGATTTCTTTTGATTGCCCTCAATGTCTTTATGAGACTACATTATATAATATTCTTAGTGGATACTAATAATATAAAAGCCCAAACACTACTAAAAGCCCAATAATAATAATACTAATAATAATACTAATAAATAATATTGTACCCCTCTATCAGTCGAGTAATAAGGACCGACTAATTATAGCCTAGTTGTATGCTCGTGGTCTAGCTGCCTAGCCTAGTTGTGTTGGCCTAGTTGTGTTGGCCTTGTAGTGTTGGCCTAGCTGCCCGTGTCTGACCAGGCTGTGTCAGGCCAAGTTGGTTGGTTATCCAACTACAGTTACCGAACTCAATAGATAAGCGGTTATGAACGTTACAAGCCATTATGGGCGGTTATGAACGTTACAA
Source organism: Vicia villosa (assembly GCF_029867415.1). Taxonomy (NCBI): domain Eukaryota; kingdom Viridiplantae; phylum Streptophyta; class Magnoliopsida; order Fabales; family Fabaceae; genus Vicia; species Vicia villosa. The sequence continues at coordinate 52,160,844 of NC_081180.1, forward strand.
ACATTAAAAGGGTGGTTACGAGTATTATGGCCATAAAGACCCATTAAATTGTGACTATTCATGGGAGCTAGGTCTTACACTACAAAAAGACCTTCATATCAAAGTAAAGGGGATCGACGACCTTCACAATACAGACATACATAAAGGGGCTTCGGCAAGAGGGATAAGCAAGACACTTCTCTTGAAACAAAGTGCAACGCTCACGACTTCCAAATCCTTAAAGCTCATCATAGTAAAATCTAGTTTCCAAGCTTTCCTCACCTCTGAGGACAAGCTCCACCGTGGGGCTCCGGTAAAACTCTCCCGAGCCACACAAATACTATCTAAATGACCATTTTTGTATGGAATTCAGGCGTTATTCGTAAGACATGGTTCAAAATCTACACGACACATACAACCATAGGTCAAACAACTTGATCACGAAATTTTGAATCATAGGAATCATATGTGATTTCGTTCGTCGCCGGACCAGATCCTCCTACTAGGGGTTTGGGTTTCAATGCAATTTCATGAACGAAACAAAATTCACACGGGAGGTCTTAGCAGTACCGTCGATAAGGCAAAATTATTTCCCGATTTAATGGGAGGCGTTCGCTTCGATCATTCCGACACTCACTCCAGCAGTATGTCGCAAAATAGCTTCAGATCAAAACACAGCTGGTTCCGTCTCCTAGATCACAGCGAATTTTCAATTTGAAGTACCGTCTTCAGGTCCTGGCGGACGTTCATTTACTAGCGTGACCCCAAACGTTAGATGCGGCTGTCAAGAAAGAAAGTCATCGATATGCAACCATGGCCTCGATGGTGCGGGGCTTGGATCATTTGAAAACTTCACTAAGAAGGCCATGCATTTATGAATTAATCAGGGGCCGACTTTGTTCAAATAAGTGCCTCACCCTTTTTTTATGCCAATTGATGAAATGTTGTGAGATACTGATACTGATAGCCAATTCTACTATAGCAATTAGGGGTGTTCGCGGTGCGGTTTGGGCGGTTTTGACGAAAAAAATCATCCGAACCGCAAGAGAAAAAATAGTGCGGTTTGGTTTGGTTCGGTTGGCTTTTAAAAAAAATCCGAACCAAACCAAACCAAACTAATGCGGTTTGGTTCGGCTCGGTTGGTTCGGTTTTTTACAAATATTTTATTGAGCCATACATACACATATAGATGACAATATAATTTTGTATTTGGACATTCATACACTATCAAATAACAATAAAACTCGTCATATTTTGGCAACAATTTTTCATTTAATATGTAAAAATTAAATTAGACAAAAGTGGAATATTAAACATAAAATAATAGCATAAAATAATATAAAAATTATTATAATGAAACAAAAAATTGAAGAGACGAAAGATTAGTGAAGGTGAAAAAGAAAAAAAAGTGTTGAGAGATTAGATAAGAAGATGTGCGATAAAAACGAAACAAGAATACAGAACATTTACATAAAAATGAGAAGTTGAAAAAGAAAGAATATAAGAGAGTACAGAGACTATAGAAGAAGAGAGGAGATGTATGTGGCAAAGAAGGTGCGATAATGTTATTAGAGATTTGAGAAGATCAGGACTGAAATTATATGTGTAAGAATGAGAAAATTGTTCGTAATCATAAGGCTAATGTATAATAGGTTTAAGTTTGGGTTGGATGTGAGTTAAGTAAATTTTAGGTTGTAACATAATGCGGTTTGATTCGGTTTGGTTCGGTTTACAAAATACAAACCGCAAACCGAACCGAACCGTGCGGTTTTGTTAAAAAATGACCCAAACTAATCCGAACTAAATGCGGTTTTTTGCGGTTTCGGTTTGGTTTGGTTTAGTTTGCGGTTTTCTATTGGGTTGGTTTGGTTTTGAGCACCCCTAATAGCAATGAAATTGATTCCAATCTCTAATTAATTAACTAACTAACTTAGCTAAAATACAAAATAAATGCTAAGTTTAATTTTGTCGAGGATAGCTCCTTCGACAACTACATATTTTGACTACTTCTTCCTGTGTTTGATTCTATGTCAAAATCCTGCTTTGACACAAAGAATTACACTTTCAACACAATATTTCCTTTAATTGTAAGAGATTCAATTCGTGCAAGAAAAAAAGTAAAACTAAGTCATTTTATTAAAAGGAACAAGTCTAATCCATACATGTGTTGCATGTGAGACAAAGCACATGAGCCAAGTCCTCTTAAGTATTCGTATACCAGTTGTAATCAACGAAGAATATTAGGTTCCACATTTGGCGACGATAATTTGTCAAAAGTATCTCATGTAACATAAGCTAAGTGAACATCTGCATATGATGAAGACCTTTCCATTTCCTAACGATGTTCCATTATGTATTTGTATTTGCTTCATTCTGATAAAAATAAAGATATTTATAGGCACTACCTGCCAACTTGGTACCAAAAATCGTATCGGCTTGGGCCAAATTGAAGATAAGAGGTTTCTCTATTGGAGTCCAACGATTAAGCCAATAATTAATAATCATGGTATCTCCGTGCTTCCTTCTAAAACTTATCCTACACCTTTGCTAACGAATTTCATAATGGGAAATCATTTGACATGCAAATAATATTTTTCAACGGGGTTTGATTCATGTCATACCTATTCATGAGCACCAAACATCATAAATAATTAGGATTAGTCAATAGATTTCAAAGAATTTTAAATAGAAAAACATCATTCATTAATTGAGTTTGTTTGATGTTTAAGTCAACATGTTTCTTAGGCATATAACAAACTTCTCAACTGATCATATGAGCCTCGTGGTTCATCCATGTGTCTTCCCACATAGTTACTCTTGTAATTTTTAAACTCATTACAAATGGTAGTAGAGATTTTAGCATAATTCATATAAAAGCAAGAGATAAAACTTAACATTTATTGACACATGGTAATTTTTTTAGCCAAGCTCAAGCAACGATGCTTCCATCCACTCAGATGCTTGTGAACCTGCTCAGTACTATGCTAAAATTTGTTCCTAGAGCTTATATCATAGGTGATGTTTGCCCCAAAATACTTTCCTAAGCTAAAGGCTTCTCTAAAACTAGTGTGTTGAATGATCTTGTGCCATAGCTAGGAATCTGCATTGGCTGAGAAATAAATTTAAGTATATTAAGATGAATATCCATCCCTAAGATAAAAATAGACTTATACGGAGAAATGATATTATTAAACAGAGAATTCACACAGTTCACCATAAATTTAGTGACAATTTAACTGTGTGATAGTATGTTTGAACCTGTTTTTATGATTGATTCAACAACATCAGATATTTTAAACACCATTAAAGAATGCACCTAATAAAAATAAAAATGTGTCATGATCTGTAGATTCAAGAGTTTTGGTATGATATTATTAAACAGAGAATTCATACGGTTCACCACAACTTTAGTAACAAATTAATTGTGTGATTGAATGTTTGAACTTGTTTTTATGATTGATTCAACAATATTAGATATTTTAACTACTTCTAATTGCCATGATATTTTATTCAATATTTATATATGTGTATGCTCTCTAGCTAAAAATTCATATTTTATATATTTCATGTACTGGGTAAATTCCTACATATTCATTTTCATCTCTATCTTACTCCTAATTCTTCATGTTAAGTGGACTAACATGTTAAGTGGACTAACAAGCTAATGCATGTTCTTATTCTATCTTCATAAAAATCTGGGTAAGATAAATGGTATAAAATAGTTAAAATGTTTACTTAAGCCCAATATTAATCCAAACCCAAAAGACAACAAATAATTATTCTCAACAATCTTCTTTTAGAGTTAAATTAATAGTGAACATGTGATTCTATTATGTAATTTAATTTTGTTCACACTTTTTGATAATGTCAGTAAGGGGGAAATATACTATTAGGTAAAGTATCTTCGTTATTTGTCAAAGTAGACAAAATCTTTATTTCTTTACTATCAGTAAACGTATGGTTAAGCCACCTCTTGTGAGATGTTTTATCATCATCAAAAAGAAAGAAAATGTGATTTGATGTTTAAAAGGGTTTTGATGAATGTGGTTTTATGTTCGATGTCATCACTAAAATAAAACATTAAAAAAAACTTTAAAAAACAAAGAGTAATGTGAAAGTAATTCCAAGAAGAATGTCAAACAAACATAAAATTTTAAGAAATATATTTAACCTCTTATTTGTGTTTGGAAATTTTATGGGGTGTAATGAGCAATTTCCAAAAAAAAAAACATAAAAGAACCTAAAAGCTAAAGGGCCCAATTATCAAAATCCTAAAGTCTTTCATTTAATGTAGCTAGTGCATTGTAGTAGTTGAGTTATTATTTCAATATTGTCCATGCCATCCTTGTTCTCTTTGTTCTTCCATTATTTGTTTAGATAAAGTATTTATTCTTTTATTTTCAAAGGATACACTCAATACATATGTATGTTGAAGATCCATATTAACATTAACAATTCAGGGAATATGTTGGAGATGGAGATCCATTTGATGCGTAAGGATTGAGCTCATCGTTGGCTCTGCGATAGAGAGGTATATGAGTAAGGGCGAACCTTCCTTTAGGCGAGTGTGGATCGGGGGCGACGTGAGGAATTCCTTGATTTTGGCAAAAGCTTTCGCACATTCAAATGTCCATTCAATCTTCTCATTTATTCTTAAGGCGACGAAGAAAAAGAAAGCCTTATCACCTGCGCAAGAGGGGAAACGACAAAGGGCGGCTAGGCATCCAGTAAGCCGGTGCACCTCTTTCACACTGGTGGGGTTTTGCATATCAATGAACGCTTAGAATTTGTGCCTCAATCCCCCTCCTTGTCAGCATGAATCTCAAGAAATTTCCTGCATGTACTCCAAGTGATCATTTAGCGGGCTTTAGGCGCATGTCATACTTCATTTCCAATTGTAAGATTCCATCCATATAGTTGGCGTGATTATGCCCTTCAGTCGTATTGATGCTCATGTCATTGACATATACCTGAAGGTTTCTCCCTATTTGGTCGTTGAAGGAAACGTCTGAAGGATAGAAAAACACTTAGAAAGGGGGTTTGAATAAGTGTAGTTTAAAAACTTGAAAGATAAAAACAATTTGCACAGTTATTTTTATCCGGGTTCGTTGTTAACAAAACTACTCCAGTCCACCCCCACGGAGTGATTTACCTCACCTGAGGATTTAATCCACTAATCGCAACAGATTACAATGGTTTTCCACTTAGCCCACGACTAAGTCTTCTAGAGTATCCTGATCACAACCTGATCACTCTAGGAACAAATGCTTAGACACAAGCTAAGACTTTCTTAGAGTATCCTGACCACCACGTGATCACTCTAGTTACTTACAAATTAATGTAATCAATTCTAAGAGTATTACAATTGCTTCTGAAAAGCTATAATCACAACAGTGATATTTCTCTTAACGTTTAAGCTTAATCTCACTAATATATTACAACAGCAATGTAGTGAGCTTTGATGAAGATGAAGTTTATGAGCTTTGAATTTGAACAGCGTTTCAGCAAGTTAATTGTTAGCAAATCATCCTCCTTGCTTCTCATCAGAACTTCATATTTATAGGCACTTGAGAAGATGACCGTTGGGCGCATTTAATGCTTTGCGTATTCCGTACAGCATTGCATTTAATGTTTCACGCTTTTGTCAACTACCTCGAGCCTTGTTCACGCTGTGTCTACTGACGTTGCCTTTAATAGCTTCCAACGTTCCTTTTGTCAGTCAGCGTAGCCTGCCACCTGTACTTTCTTCTGATCTGATGTTTGTGAATATAATATTTGAATATCATCAGAGTCAAACAGCTTGGTGCATAGCATCTTCTTGTCTTCCGACCTTGAAGTGCTTCTGAGTGTGATACCATGAGAACTTCAGTGCTTCTGCTTTTGACCTCAAGTTCTTCTGATGCTTTCATAGACCCATGTTCTGATTCTGCTTTGACCATCTTCTGATGTCTTGCTAGACCATGTTCTGATGTTGCATGCTGAACCTTCTGAGACAAAGCTTTTGAGCGCTGATTTGTGCATACTCTTTATATATTTCCTGAAAGGGAATTTGCAATGTATTAGAGTACCACATTATCTCACACAAAATTCATATCCTTGTTATCATCAAAACTAAGAATATTGATCAGAACAAATCTTGTTCTAACAATCTCCCCCTTTTTTATGATGACAAAAACATATATAAATGATATGAATTTGCGATCAGAAAGAGCAGACGGCTAAAGACAATCACATAGCTATAGCATAAGCATGTGAATATGTCTCCCCCTGAGATTAACAATCTCCCCCTGAGATGAATAATCTCCCCCTGAGATGAATAATCTCCCCCTGAAATTAATACTAGAAGAATTTTAATAATAAAAGACTTCCCTGATTATTTCGGTAGAGACGTTCACAGTGCTTGATCTTCAGAACATTCATGACTTCTGATTCCTGCTTCCATAGGACAGCTTCAGAACATTGAATTTCTTTATATCCTCAGAACATTCACAGCTTCTGACTTTTGCTTCCATCGGACAACTTCAGAACTTGAATTTCTTTGATCTTCAGAACATTCACAGCTTCTGACTTTTGCTTCCATCGGACAGCTTCAGAACTTGAATTTCTTTGATCTTCAGAACATTCACAGCTTCTGATTCTTGCTTCCATTGGGACAGCTTCAGAGCTTGAATTTCTTCTTACTTCACTTCATGCTAGATTGTATCAGAACATTGTTGAATGTACCAGAGCATCATCATAGCATCTCTACATCCTGAAATGTTACAGAACAAAACTAAACGACAAAAGTCAGCATGAATGAATCAGAACATAAAATATGTTTCAGAAAACACATAATATGTATCAGAGCCATATAGGCCATATAGAATGTATCAGATCCATATAAAATGTATCAGAACAAATAGACATTCAGAATCAGATCATATTCTATCATCAGAATATCTGAACATTCTTCCTTCTTGCTTCTGATTCTGAAGCTTCATAGCACTCAGCTTGCTTCAAGAATCCAAGAGCTTGATTCATCTTGTTGCTTCTTATGTTGATCTTGAATCTTCGATTCCTGCAACAACACAACTTAAAAACATAGAACTTTGCAAGTTCTGTTAGTAAAGCAACTGATTAAATCAAATCATTTATCACATATTTCTCCCCCTTTTTGTCATATCATCAAAAACATAAAAGATTCAGATAAAAACAAAAAGAAACACACGGAAGAAAAAGGATGATTTTCATTGAAGTTCAAACAGACAAGTACAGAAGTACACAAAGAGAAGGAAGACAAGATGCACAAAACAGATGCAGCAAAAGCAAAAACAAAACAACAAAGACTCAATCTAAGACGACCCTAGCCTTGACAAGATCTTGGCCAGCATCTCTTGAACCCCGTTGTTGTGCTCATTCTGCTTCTCTATGAAAGCTCTAAACTCAGCATTGTTATTTGACTTCTTCTTCTTCTTTTTCTCAGCTTCCTTCTTATTCTTCTCAAAATCAACAGAAACAGCCTTAACAACCTTTGCAATGACTTCTTCTGGGACCACTTCTTTCTCAGTTGTAGCAGCAGGATGATCAAACTTTCTTTTGGTCCTTTCTTCCTTCTTGCGATTTACTATAATTGGAGCACCTTTCTCTTGATCTTTAAGACTTTTATCCTCTTTTTGTGACTTCAGATACCTAGTTCTGACTTCTGGTACCTCACTATTGAAGAAGGTTTCAAATTCAGCTAGAACAGGTTCTCTTCTGATTCTTGTTCCAGCAAGAGGTTGGGGAGTCTTAGTGATGGCCTTAATCACTTTCATCTTCTTTAAAGTGAAGAAATTCAGACAGGCCCCAGTTGTGACAGCAAGGTCTTTGATAATACCTTCAGATTCCAGGTTCTCAACAATCTTGGAATGAACCAGAAGATTTGAGATAATTCTACCAAACGGAATGATGGTACAATTTTTTTCTCTGAAGGCATTTCTGGACTCCTTCACGGCCTTCCACATATGGTTGAAGATAATGTAGATAGCATCAACCTTCTTTTTAGTGGCAATGCAATACAGGATGTATTTTTGCTCATTGTTGATGAAGTCAGAAGCATGTGTCCCTTTCCTGTGATAGAAACACCCAAGAAGAATCTTGGTCCAGATTTTGTAGAGATCTCTCAAGTCCTTGACATTCTTTGTTTCATTTATGTCTGGGTAGAGAGTAGATACAACATCTTCCCAATTTACCCTTTTGTCGATTTCAAAAGCTCCCTCAGCGTTTCTCAGATAAAACATCATCCTTAGGATGTTCTCAGTCACTACCACAAACTTTCCATGGACGAAGGACAAGATTGATTTAGGGGCGACAACTGCATGTACCCAGAATTCCTTGACAAGATCTGGGTAGACTGGTCCACAGAACTCAGCAAACAACGCAGTCCATCCTTGAAAAATTATATCTTCTTTGAGATGAAATTCGTTTTCTTCAATGTTATCAAAATCAACCATGAGTTCACATAGAACTTCTAATTTATCCTTAGGAATGGAGCGCGCAACAACTGGAGTGAGTTCCTGATTAACTTCATCTTGAATATGGAGAAGAGTAGATGAACCAACATTTTGGGATGAAGAAGCAGCCATTGAAACAGAATGAACAGCTAGGAAGAACAAAATTCTGGGTTTTCGGTTAGGGTTTTAGAAGCGACTAAGAAGATTTCAAAACAAAGTATGCAAGAAGAAAGAGAGACTCGGAGCGAAAAAGATATATGAGATGATTTGAAAAGAATATATAGAGACGGATTTTTAAAAAAAATGCAATAAGATTAGAAAATGAACAGTTACAGAATCAAGAGAAATCAATTTTCATTTATTGATAAGTGACGTTAGGTGAGAGAACGTGGTAAATGAAATGATTTAACACAGTTACCTAGGTCGGCGTCTTTTCAACTGCACGCTTTGTACAAACTGTACAGACACGTGTTCACCATCAGATAATAGATGACAGCTGTAAAATATGAATAGACTTTACGCCTTCTGATTCTGATCACTGCTTCTGATTGTCATTCTTTAGAAATGATCTTGTTCTGATAGGATCATCTTTCTTCCCAAGGATCACATCTTCTGAATGAGCTGATGCAAGTCTATGTGATCTTCTGACTGTTGGTTCTTCAGAAATCCTGAGATTCTCTAAAGATGCAGCAACTTGATCTTCTGATTCATTGCTTCTGAGACTGCCAGCTTCTGCAGCATTGCTTCTTGGTTCTACTGCTTCTGATATATCAATATCAAAATCTGCAAAATTCTCAAACTGCTTTGGTTTTTCAAGACCAAGCTTATCATCAAACCTGATATTGATTGATTCTTCTACAATCAATGTTTCAGTATTGTATACTCTTAGCCTTTAGAGCGTTCAGAATATCCAAGAAGGAAACACTTTTGTGCTTTAGAATCAAACTTACCAAGATGATCTTTAGTATTCAGAATAAAACATACACATCCAAAAGGATGGAAATATGAAATGTTGGGCTTTCTGTTCTTCCACAATTCATAAGGAGTCTTATTTAGAATAGGTCTTATAGAGATTCTATTTTGAATATAACACGCAGTGTTTATTGCTTCTGCCCAGAAATGCTTAGCCATATTGGTTTCATTGATCATGGTTCTGGCCATTTCTTGTAGAGTCCTATTCTTTCGCTCTACAACTCCATTTTGCTGTGGAGTTCTAGGGCAAGAGAAATCATGGGCAATACCATTTTCTTTGAAGAACTCCTCAAAGAATTTGTTCTCAAATTCACCACCATGATCACTTCTGACCTTTATGATTTTACACTCTTTCTCAGATTGGATCTGAGTGCAGAATTCAAAGAACACTGAATGAGACTCATCCTTGTGTTTCAAGAACTTTACCCATGTCCAGCGGCTATAATCATCAACGATGACTAATCCATATTTCTTCCCTCTGACAGATGCTGTTTTGACTGGGCCAAACAGATCAATGTGCAAGAGTTCTAACGGCCTTGAGGTAGAAACAACATTCTTAGACTTGAATGCAGGTCTTGAGAACTTGCCCTTCTGACATGCTTCACAAAGAGCATCTGATTTGAATTTCAGATTTGGGAGTCCTCTGACCAGATTTAGTTTGTTAATCTGAGAAATCTTTCTCAAACTAGCATGACCTAATCTTCTGTGCCAGACCCATTGCTCCTCAGAAACAGACATAAGACAAGTCACCTTCTGCTTCTCAAGATCAGAAAGATCAATCTTATAAATGTTGTTCTTCCTCTTGCCTGTAAATAGGATTGAGCCATCCTTCTGACTTACAGCCTTGCAAGACTTTTGATTGAAGATTATATCATAACCATTGTCACTTAATTGACTTATGGACAATAAGTTATGCGTTAATCCTTCAACAAGAAGTACATTAGTTATAGAAGGAGAGTTACCAAGACTAATGGTTCCAGAGCCAATGATTTTGCCCTTCTGATCTCCTTCAAACTTGACTTCTCCACCTGGTTTAAGCACCAAGTCTTGGAATGTAGACCTTCTTCCCGTCATGTGTCGCGAGCACCTAGAGTCCAGGTACCATGACATTTTGCTTTCTGTCCTCTTTGCCGCCAAGGATATCTGCAACAGAAATTATCTTCTCCTTAGGTACCCACAATTTCTTGGGTCCTTTCTTGTTAGTTCTCCTCAAGTTCTGATTGAACTTGGGTTTAGCAAAAAATTTAACAGGTGGAACAACATGATATTCTTTAGGTTTGTCAGTATGATATTTCTTAGGATGTGTCACAAGCTTCTTGGTGTGAACAGTGTTAAACTTCTGTGCATGTGAAGTGAGCCTAATATCATGTGCATGGCCATATTTGAACTGATCATACAATGGCTTGTATGTGATCTTCAGATCATCAATAGGTTCAAATTTATGTGAGGTATCACCCTCATAGCCAAAACCAAACCTTCTGTTTCCAGAAACACCATATATCATAGAAGCAAGATGACTTCTGCCAATACTTCTAGATAAGAACTTTCTGAAGCTCAGGTCATATTCTTTCAGAATATGATTCATGCTAGGAATGGATTTTTCTGTTTCAGAAGGAGATCCACTATCTTTGGATAGATTTAAAACTTTTTCCTTCAGTTCATAATTTTCCAATTCCAGCTTCTTAGTTTCAAATTCAAACTGCTTTTTCAGCTTTTTGTATTTGATACTAAGATGAGCCTTGAGTTCCAGAAGTTCTGTTAAACTGGAAACTAACTCTTCTCTAGATAGTTCAGAAAATACCTCTTCAGAATCTGATTCTGATGTAGATTCTGATCCATCATCTTCTGTAGCCATCAGCGCGAAGTTGGCCTGCTCTCCTTCAGAGTCTGATTCTGATTCTGATTTAGAATCATCCCATGTTGCCATAAGACCTTTCTTCTTATGAAACTTCTTCTTGGGATTCTCCTTCTGAAGTTTTGGACACTCGTTCTTGTAATGTCCAGGCTCATTGCACTCATAGCAGACAGCCTTCTTCTTGTCAGATCTTCTGTCACCAGAAGATTTTCCACGTTCAAATCTCTTTGAACTTCTGAAGCCTCTGAACTTCCTTTGCTTGCTCTTCCAGAGTTGGTTTACCCTTCTGGAGATCATGGACAGTTCATCTTCTTCTTCAGATTCTGATTCTTCAGGATCTTCTTCTCTAGCCTGAAAAGCGTTAGTGCATTTTTTAACATTAGATTTTAATGCAATAGACTTACCTTTCTTCTGAGGCTCGTTTGCGTCCAGCTCTATTTCATGGCTTCTCAAGGCACTGATAAGCTCTTCCAAAGAAACTTCATTCAGATTCTTGGCAATCTTGAATGCAGTCACCATTGGACCCCATCTTCTGGGTAAGCTTCTGATGATCTTCTTTACATGATCAGCCTTGGTGTAGCCTTTGTCCAGAACTCTTAATCCAGCAGTCAGAGTTTGAAATCTTGAAAACATCTTCTCAATGTCTTCATCATCCTCCATCTTGAAGGCTTCATATTTCTGGATTAGAGCAAGAGCTTTAGTCTCCTTGACTTGAGCATTTCCCTCATGGGTCATTTTCAATGACTCATATATATATCATGGGCAGTTTCCCTGTTAGATATCTTCTCATACTCAGCATGAGAGATAGCATTTAGCAAAACAGTCCTACATTTATGATGATTCTTGAAATCTTTCTTTTGATCATCAGTCATTTCGCTTCTCGTGAGCCTTACACCAGTAGCTTTAACAGGATGTTTGTAACCATCCAGCAGAAGATCCCATAGATCAGCATCCAGACCAAGAAAGTAACTTTCCAGTTTATCTTTCCAATATTCAAAGTTTTCATCCCATGTTGCCATAAGACCTTTCTTCTTATGAAAATTCTTCTTGGGATTCTCCTTCATGAAGTTGGTCTGCTCTCCTTCAGAGTCTGATTCTGATTCTGATTCAGAATCATCCCATGTTGCCATAAGACCTTTCTTCTTATGAAACTTCTTCTTGGGATTCTCCTTCTGAAGTTTTGGACACTCGTTCTTGTAATGTCCAGGCTCATTGCACTCATAGTAGACAACCTTCTTCTTGTCAGATCTTTTGTCACCAGAAGATTCTCCACGTTCAAATCTCTTTGAACTTCTGAAGCCTCTGAACTTCCTTTGCTTGCTCTTCCAGAGTTGGTTTACCCTTCTGGAGATCATGGACAGTTCATCTTCTTCTTCAGATTCTGATTCTTCAGGATCTTCTTCTCTAGCCTGAAAAGCGTTAGTGCATTTTTTAACATTAGATTTTAATGCAATAGACTTACCTTTCTTCTGAGGCTCGTTTGCGTCCAGCTCTATTTCATGGCTTCTCAAGGCACTGATAAGCTCTTCCAAAGAAACTTCATTCAGATTCTTGGCAATCTTGAATGCAGTCACCATTGGACCCCATCTTCTGGGTAAGCTTCTGATGATCTTCTTTACATGATCAGCCTTGGTGTAGCCTTTGTCCAGAACTCTTAATCCAGCAGACAGAGTGTGAAATCTTGAAAACATCTTCTCAATGTCTTCATCATCCTCCATCTTGAAGGCTTCATATTTCTGGATTAGAGCAAGAGCTTTAGTCTCCTTGACTTGAGCATTTCCCTCATGGGTCATTTTCAATGACTCATATATATATCATGGGCAGTTTCCCTGTTAGATATCTTCTCATACTCAGCATGAGAGATAGCATTTAGCAAAACAGTCCTACATTTATGATGATTCTTGAAATCTTTCTTTTGATCATCAGTCATTTCGCTTCTCGTGAGCCTTACACCAGTAGCTTTAACAGGATGTTTGTAACCATCCAGCAGAAGATCCCATAGATCAGCATCCAGACCAAGAAAGTAACTTTCCAGTTTATCTTTCCAATATTCAAAGTTTTCATCCCATGTTGCCATAAGACCTTTCTTCTTATGAAAATTCTTCTTGGGATTCTCCTTCATGAAGTTGGCCTGCTCTCCTTCAGAGTCTGATTCTGATTCTGATTCAGAATCATCCCATGTTGCCATAAGACCTTTCTTCTTATGAAACTTCTTCTTGGGATTCTCCTTCTGAAGTTTTGGACACTCGTTCTTGTAATGTCCAGGCTCATTGCACTCATAGTAGACAACCTTCTTCTTGCCAGATCTTCTGTCACCAGAAGATTCTCCACGTTCAAATCTCTTTGAACTTCTGAAGCCTCTGAACTTCCTTTGCTTGCTCTTCCAGAGTTGGTTTACCCTTCTGGAGATCATGGACAGTTCATCTTCTTCTTCAGATTCTGATTCTTCAGGATCTTCTTCTCTAGCCTGAAAAGCGTTAGTGCATTTTTTAACATTAGATTTTAATGCAATAGACTTACCTTTCTTCTGAGGCTCGTTTGCGTCCAGCTCTATTTCATGGCTTCTCAAGGCACTGATAAGCTCTTCCAAAGAAACTTCATTCAGATTCTTGGCAATCTTGAATGCAGTCACCATTGGACCCCATCTTCTGGGTAAGCTTCTGATGATCTTCTTTACATGATCAGCCTTGGTGTAGCCTTTGTCCAGAACTCTTAATCCAGCAGACAGAGTTTGAAATCTTGAAAACATCTTCTCAATGTCTTCATCATCCTCCATCTTGAATGCTTCATATTTCTGGATTAGAGCAAGAGCTTTAGTCTCCTTGACTTGAGCATTTCCCTCATGGGTCATTTTCAATGACTCATATATATCATGGGCATTTTCCCTGTTAGATATCTTTTCATACTCAGAATGAGAGATAGCATTTAGCAAAACAGTCCTACATTTATGATGATTCTTGAAATCTTTCTTTTGATCATCAGTCATTTCGCTTCTCGTGAGCCTTACACCAGTAGCTTTAACAGGATGTTTGTAACCATCCAGCAGAAGATCCCATAGATCAGCATCCAGACCAAGAAAGTAACTTTCCATTTTATCTTTCCAATATTCAAAGTTTTCACCATCGAATATTGGTGGTCTAGTATAACCATTGTTACCATTGTATTGCTCAGCAGAGCCAGATGTAGATGCAGTTGGATTTGATTGAGATTCACCAGCCATCTTTTACTTAAGCGTTTTTCTCTTCCTGAATCTTTTCTAAACACGGTTAAGTGCTTGCACCTTAGAACCGGCGCTCTGATGCCAATTGAAGGATAGAAAAACACTTAGAAAGGGGGGGTTTGAATAAGTGTAGTTTAAAAACTTGAAAGATAAAAACAATTTGCACAGTTATTTTTATCCTGGTTCATTGTTAACAAAACTACTCCAGTCCACCCCCACGGAGTGATTTACCTCACCTGAGGATTTAATCCACTAATCGCAACAGATTACAATGGTTTTCCACTTAGCCCACGACTAAGTCTTCTAGAGTATCCTGATCACAACCTGATCACTCTAGGAACAAATGCTTAGACACAAGATAAGACTTTCTTAGAGTATCCTGACCACCACGTGATCACTCTAGTTACTTACAAATTAATGTAATCAATTCTAAGAGTATTACAAATGCTTCTGAAAATCTATAATCACAACAGTGATATTTCTCTTAACGTTTAAGCTTAATCTCACTAATATATTACAACAGCAATGTAGTGAGCTTTGATGAAGATGAAGTTTATGAGCTTTGAATTTGAACAGCGTTTCAGCAAGTTAATTGTTATCAAATCATCCTCCTTGCTTCTCATCAGAACTTCATATTTATAGGCACTTGAGAAGATGACCGTTGGGCGCATTTAATGCTTTGCGTATTCCGTACAGCATTGCATTTAATGTTTCACGCTTTTGTCAACTACCTCGAGCCTTGTTCACGTTGTGTCTACTGACGTTGCCTTTAATAGCTTCCAGCGTTCCTTTTGTCAGTCAGCGTAGCCTGCCACCTGTACTTTCTTCTGATCTGATGTTTGTGAATATAATATTTGAATATCATCAGAGTCAAACAGCTTGGTGCATAGCATCTTCTTGTCTTCTGACCTTGAAGTGCTTCTGAGCGTGATACCATGAGAACTTCAGTGCTTCTGCTTCTGACCTCAAGTTCTTCTGATGCTTTCATAGACCCATGTTCTGATTCTGCCTTGACCATCTTCTGATGTCTTGCCAGACCATGTTCTGATGTTGCATGCTGAACCTTCTGAGACAAAGCTTCTGAGCGCTGATTTGTGCATACTCTTTATATATTTCCTGAAAGGGAATTTGCAATGTATTAGAGTACTACATTATCTCACACAAAATTCATATCCTTGTTATCATCAAAACTAAGAATATTGATCAGAACAAATCTTGTTCTAACAACGTCCATGAGTCATTGGTATGTGACGTCACCGTTCTTGAGACTGAAATGCATGACATTGTAGACTTTGTAGTAGTAATTGCACTGGTTTGACACGAAAGCGATTTTGGGGGCATTTAGGGGATCCATCTTAATCTGGTTGTATCTGAGGATCCGTCGATTAAACTATCTACATTAGACAACATGTATGGGTCCTTGGGGCAGGCGGAATTTATATCTGTGAAGTCTACGCACGCCCGCCATTTGTTGTTGGAATTCCGTACTAGGACTACATTGGATAGCTAAGTGGGGTACTTTTTCTTAGTGACGAAACTGACGCTGGGCAATTTTTCCACCTCTTCGTCGATGGTGGCCCGCTTCTCTAAAAAAGTTCACTAAACAATTCTAATCAGGAAATTCAAATGTTCATTAACCAGGGATCAAAACTCTGAAGATATTTCATGTTTTGATAAACAAATTCTCTGATAACAAGGCCTTTGATAAAAGGAAATACAACTAGACTCTTTGTACCTTAATGATTTTGTTTAGTGTGTAGCTAAAAGCTAACAGGTTCTAACTCTGAATAAGTGACATGTGATGTCCTCAGTTTCTGAGCTCAACATACATTGGCTCTAAGGAGATAACAAAGTGTGTTTTACAAAGATAACTCAAGTCTGAAACGCTTCTGAAGAACGCTAATCAAATAGCTTCTGACTCTAACTCTAATAAAGGAGCTTCTGAAGCTTATCAAGCTCTGAAGTTCTGAAGACTCTGAAGACTAAGTTCTAAAGACTCTAAAGACCAGGTTCTAAAGACTCTTTCATACAATTTTTTATCCTTCTAAGCATGCTTCATCAACACGCATTCTGAAGCCTTTGAAGATTAGAAGATAAAATCAAAAAGGTTTTATGTGAGAAAATAATACACAATACAAGATCACCATTCTCTACACAACTCTGAAATGTAAGAATACATATGAAATTATGCAAGAATACAAGAATACATATGCAAGAATACCATTCCTACAAACTATTATGCAAGAATACATATGGAATTATGAAATTCTTTTTCTGCCCTCTAACGGATCTTTCATTTCCTATATAAAGGAGTGTTGCAGATACTGAAAGCAAGAATTTTTTATCAAGCATCTTTAACGTGATATTTTGCTTACAAATAGAGAGAGAAACTCAAGAAATTTTCAACACACTCAAAAACATTTCTGTTCATACTCTTTCATAAAAAATATCTTTGTGTGTAATTCTTTGATATTCATTTGTGTAATATACTTTTTAGAAACATCTTTGTAACACACCTTGTATCTCAACTTTTGAGTTGTATTTCCTTGAGAGATTAGAGTATAGTCAGAGTTTTGAAAAAGACATTGATAATAGGTATTTGTGGTTGTAATCAAGTTTGGTTATAGTGGATTAAGTCATTGTAAGAAGGAGAAATCATCTTGGCGGGTGGACTGGAGGTAGCTTCGTTAACAGCGAACTAGGATAAAAGTATGAATGTTCATTATTTTTATTCGACTTAAATGCACTTTTGGTCCCTGTATGTTAGCGAGTTTTTGATTTTCGTCCCTGTAAGTTATTTTTTTTTGGTTTGAGTCTCTATATTTCACTTTCGCGTTCGTTTTAGTCCTTAAAATCAAAATCCGCAGGAAAATTTGCAGAAAGATCCGCAGGAAACCTGTAGATTTTGGCTTTAGGTACTAAACCTCAAGCAAAAAGTAATATATAGGGACTCAAACCAAAAAAAAAACTTACAGGGACGAAAATAAAAAACTCGCTAACTTACAGGGACCAAAAGTGCATTTAAGCCTTTTTATTCTAAGTTCTCTCCTTCTTGTTTTGGGTAGCGAAAATAGTTTCATTCTAGAAAACCAATTCAAACCTCCAATTTCTTGTGTTTTCTAAGAGCGAGGAAAGTGTAAAGGGAGAGGTAATGTGATCAGTGGTTTTCACACATATTTTTATCGTTGTTTTTAAGTATGTTTAAGTTTTGTTATTGAGTGTTTTATTTCTTTATTCGTCATTTTATGCTTTGGTTGTATGTTTTAATGTTTTCAGGTTCATATGGAGAAACCGGAGTAAATCAGTGCGAAACTCGGAAGTTTTGAAGGAATTTCAAAAACATGCTACAGGAGGCCTGACACGGGTGGCCGTGTTGCTCAACACGGGCCGTGTCAGGAAGAGCGCTAGGAGCAAAGTTTGAGAAGAGAGGAAAACAGTGGTGGAACACGGGTACCCGTGTTGCTCAACACGACCCGTGTTGCTAAGTCTGGGACCAAGTGTTAAAAATAAATATTCCAGGGGACCAACACGGGTGCCCGTGTTGCTCAACACGGCCCGTGTTGGGTTTGACGCTGATTTCAGTGAATTTTATGATTTTGTTCAGTGGTTTGCCTGCAAGGGTGTTTTTGGTATTTCCAACCAACTTAAGTGAGTCTGCACTATTTAGGAGAGTTTTCAAGATGAATTAGGGATCTTTTTGCCACACGAAGAATTGGAGGATTGAGAGAAGAAGCCTATGCAATTGGAGAAGAACGGAGAACTCTCATGAGCGGAAGCCATTGAAGATCAAAGTTCATCATCTCTATTGTAATGTCTTTATTTGATATCTTTGTAATTTCTTTGGATGATATGAGTAGCTAAACCCCCCAATGCTAGGGGGGTGTCCCTGATTAACATTTGTGATGATTTTGAATTCCGAATTTCAATAACATGTTTCTCTTTTACATTCAATTTAATGGTATAAGGTTTTTAATGCTTTCCTCGTCGGACCAACTGGATCGATTTATGACTGACAATTAGGATTGACCTCCATTGTTAGGGTTTTTATACCATTATATTATAGTAGATATCACCTAGGACTAGGGATACCCTATAGTAACCGGATTGTTCTTGATTATAATAATATTTGATTTGATCACTAATTTCGAAGGACTTTGGGATTAGGATTTCAATGTTCAAAAGTTTGCCCACTAAGGACTTAGGAGCAAATACCCTTAAGAACCGGTAATTGATAAGTTGAACTTTGTTAATGAAATAAGGGTTCAGAATTGTTACATGTTAATGCACACACCTACCCTGGCATGTTACTCATATTTGGCCAATTAAACCTTTTTAAGTTTATTTGCAATTTAATTTGTAATCACAAAAACCAAAACCCCAAGGCTTTTTGTTTAATTGAAGTGCGACTAACTCTATAATCTCACGCAGTCCTTGAGATCGATATTCGGGGAATTTTCCCTTTATTACTACAGAGGCAAAATAGTACACTTGCTATTTTACCGATCAAGTTTTTGGCGCCGTTGCCGGGGACTGCCAAAAATTGTAGAGTTTTTAGTTTTATTTCAATTAGAATTTTGTTGCTCTGCGACTAAAATTTTATTTTCAAAAAAAAAAAAAAAAAAAAGAAAAATATTTTTATATTATTTTTGTTCCTCATTCTGATAATTGTCTAATCTGTTTATGCGAGGCAAGGCCTCAGCAGAATTTCCTTTTGACGCAGAAATTGAAAGGACTTTTCACGCAAGGCGCAGACAAGCTCATCAAGCTAAGCTGGAATCTGAGGAAGAAGTAATTACAGTTCATTCTGGTTCAGACACCGAAAGTGAAGAAGAGATCATGGGCGAGGTACCACCACCAGAGAGACTCCTCGGAGACTATGGAGTTGCAAATACACCGGGGGGAAGACAAACAATTATCAACCAACCGGTGAATGTTCCTAATTTTCAATTGCACCCAAGCACCATCACTCAGCTCGAAAGAAAGCCTTTCACCGGAAGGGTTAATGAAGATGCAAACAAGCACTTACAGAGGTTTCTGACCATGAGTACAACTTTAAAAATCGAAGGTCATACAGAAGAGGCCAAGAAGCTGAGAATGTTTCCATTCACCTTGGCAGAAGAAGCAGAAGAGTGGTTTTATTCCCTTCCAGCGGGCAGCATTACATCATGGGGAGAGATGGAAAAAGCTTTCTTAAATGAGTATTTTCCCGCCTCGGTATTTATAAGGAAGAGGTATGACATTCTGAATTTCAAGCAGAAGGAGGGTGAGCCCTTAGGAGATGCATACAAAAGATTCAAAAGAATTCTAGTAGCATGTCCCACTCACAATATGGACAAGACTGAACAGATGCAAGTATTTGTCAATGGGCTCAGAATGAAAACAAAACAGTTAATTGATACAGCAGCTGGAGGCTCGACAAATTTCACAACAGCCTCAGGCATCATCAAAATCATTGAAGCAATAGCTGCAAATGAGCATATGGAATTGTATGACAGGTGTGCTAGCAAACCGGAAGGAATCATTGATCTCAAGCTGGAGACTTCTAAAACGCGGGTTGAAGATGCGATAGCCGCAGAAGTTGAAAAGAAATTGAAGGCTATGAATATAGGTAAACAACAGGTGGCTCAAGTTCAACAAGCTCAACCTGTCAGCTGTGAAATTTGTAATGGCCCACACCAAACGGTGTACTGTTTTGCTACTCCCAAGCAGATTGAAGAAATCAAATTCCTAAGGCAAAACAACCCGTATTCTAACACCTATAATCCAGGGTGGAAGAATCATCCAAATTTTGCTTGGAAAGATCAACAACAACAAGGTACCCAGAAGGCAGAGTGGGAAGTGGCCATTGAAAGATTAGTTGGGCAGTGTTCTCAGTTCCAAGAAGAAACAAGAAACAACCACAGAAACACTTCGGCCTCAATTAAAAATCTGGAAGTTCAAGTTGGGCAGATAGCACAGCATCTCAATCTACAGGCACAAGGTACCCTTCCGAGCTCAACTGTGAAAAATCCGAAAGACCAGGAGAAGATTAATGCTGTCACTACAAGAAGTAGGAGAATAGCAGAATCTGAAAAGGAAAAAGAAAAAGAGGAAATAGATGACCCCATGGTAATAGAGGTGGATTTGGAAATAAGAGAGAATCCAAAAGAGCCAGAAGTTGTGGTACCGCCGGTTAAACCAATTGAAGAAAAAAATAAGAAAGACGCTGAACCTGTGATAAAACTGCCCTTCCCCTCCAGAGTGACAAAGAAGGGTTCAAGAGAGAAAGACTTTGAGAAGTTTACTAAATTGTTCAAAAAGTTAGAGGTAAATCTACCATTCTTTGAAGCACTTGAGCACATGCCTTTGTACAAGAAATTTATGAAGGAGGTGTTGGGGAAAAAGAGATCACTAGGAGGAGAACCAAAAATTGCAACGGAAAAGTGTGGTATAGTCTCAACAGCAAGGAAGATCCCAATAAAGAGGAAAGACCCTGGGGCAGTGGCGATACCATGCACTATCAATAATATAGCATTTAAGAAGGTACTCCTCGATTCTGGGTCTAGTGTGAGTTTAATGCCTTTGTCCATTTTCAAAAAGCTTGAGTTGGAAAAGATTAGTGAAAGTAAGACCCAGTTAAGGTTCGCCGATCACACCGTTAAGAAATCATATGGGGTAGCTGAAGATGTACTAGTGGAAGTTGATAAATTTGTATTCCCTGTTGACTTCCACATCATGGACATTCCGGAAGACGAAGAAACTCCTATCCTTCTTGGGAGGCCATTTTTGTCGACAGGCCGCTGCAACCTCGACATTGAAAAAGGAACGCTGACGCTGAAATCTTTTGATGAAGAAGTAACGTTGAAGATGTTAGGAGTCAAAAGACAGAGGGCGGTTGTGAATGATCAAACTTCTGATGGTATGACAGAAAGTGAGGAAAAGAACAAGAAGTCTAAACAGCTCCAAGAAAAAGTGTCAAGCATAGCCTCCCAGGTGGAACCGTCTTATGTAGTTGTCAAAAATCTTGAGAAAGAGCAAGGAAAGAAGAAGAATGTGGGAAGTAAATTAAAGAGAAAAGCGGTGAACGCTTTTCGTCTTCATGAGTTAGTGGTTGCGAAAGTGACAAGCAACAAGGTTTGGAAAAGGAAATACCCTCCATAATAAAGGGTAATGGACCGTCGAGCCATGCGACGTTAAACGAAGCGCTTCGTGGGAGGCAACCCACGGTTTTAATAATTAATTTCTCTGTTTGTTTATTTTATTTTCAGGAAATAAAAGAGGACGTCTCTGGTGAAAGCTTGGAAGTGATCATGAGAGTGCATTACCTTCTGTGAGTCACCTCTCTCGAACTCGTTCTGAAACATTGAGGTCAATGTTTAGTTCAAGTTTGGGGGAGGCTCTTCTCTGTGCATTTTATTTTTATGTTAGTTTTATGTTATTGGTATGATGTGAAACCATAAAGTGAATTCTGCCCAAATTTTTACCGAAATTTTAATTTTTTGTTGAAGAAGTTTTGATCCTAAAGAGCGATCGGGAATAGTATATAGAGATGAAGCGAGGATTGTTTGAGGACAGGAAGTGCGGAATAATGTGACAAGAGGTTTGTTTAAGCACCCTTGGTTCCCTGAAAGAGATACGAGTCTAACATGTAGATTTGCACCATAGTACTTGTCTCCTGAGAAGTACTTCTCGAGTAGTTTATTGATACAGTCTGGCATAATTCGGATTCACTTGCATGATGGCTGGTTGAGAAAAAAAAAAGAGATATAAAGTTGGTACCAAATGATGAAAAGGCGGTAAAAGGCAATCGGCTCGCTAAGTTGGGTAACCCTCACCAGGTTATTCAGCCCAAAGGAGATTGATCCCCAAACGTCGTCCAAAAGGACAATATATAACTGCAAAGTTTGAAAATTTCATCGGTAATAAAAAGTAGCCAATGCTGCTAGTTTGGTGCCAGGAAAAAAATAATAAGAAGCCTTGATCCGTCTCATGCAGGTGATGATTATTTTAAGAAATGCAGTGCCTTAATATGATTGTCCGAAAGAAAGAGGAGGAAAATCGGAAAGAGACTTAAGTGCAAAGCATAGTTGGAGAGGTATCCGAAACGGGAGCTTGAGGATTAATGTGGTAACAAAACTCGTCGCGTCATGTGAATGTCAAATCACTGTTTCTTGATCAGTACAGACGGATATCTCACGTATGAACACCGTGTGCTTTGAAGGTCATTAACTTTTGTAATTGTCGCTTGAGGTCAAGCAACGGTTTAAGTTTGGGGGAGTTTGATCAGTGGTTTTCACACATATTTTTATCGTTGTTTTTAAGTATGTTTAAGTTTTGTTATTGAGTGTTTTATTTCTTTATTCGTCATTTTATGCTTTGGTTGTATGTTTTAATGTTTTCAGGTTCATATGGAGAAACCGGAGTAAATCAGTGCGAAACTCGGAAGTTTTGAAGGAATTTCAAAAACATGCTACAGGAGGCCTGACACGGGTGGCCGTGTTGCTCAACACGGGCCGTGTCAGGAAGAGCGCTAGGAGCAAAGTTTGAGAAGAGAGGAAAACAGTGGTGGAACACGGGTACCCGTGTTGCTCAACACGACCCGTGTTGCTAAGTCTGGGACCAAGTGTTAAAAATAAATATTCCAGGGGACCAACACGGGTGCCCGTGTTGCTCAACACGGCCCGTGTTGGGTTTGACGCTGATTTCAGTGAATTTTATGATTTTGTTCAGTGGTTTGCCTGCAAGGGTGTTTTTGGTATTTCCAACCAACTTAAGTGAGTCTGCACTATTTAGGAGAGTTTTCAAGATGAATTAGGGATCTTTTTGCCACACGAAGAATTGGAGGATTGAGAGAAGAAGCCTATGCAATTGGAGAAGAACGGAGAACTCTCATGAGCGGAAGCCATTGAAGATCAAAGTTCATCATCTCTATTGTAATGTCTTTATTTGATATCTTTGTAATTTCTTTGGATGATATGAGTAGCTAAACCCCCCAATGCTAGGGGGGTGTCCCTGATTAACATTTGTGATGATTTTGAATTCCGAATTTCAATAACATGTTTCTCTTTTACATTCAATTTAATGGTATAAGGTTTTTAATGCTTTCCTCGTCGGACCAACTGGATCGATTTATGACTGACAATTAGGATTGACCTCCATTGTTAGGGTTTTTATACCATTATATTATAGTAGATATCACCTAGGACTAGGGATACCCTATAGTAACCGGATTGTTCTTGATTATAATAATATTTGATTTGATCACTAATTTCGAAGGACTTTGGGATTAGGATTTCAATGTTCAAAAGTTTGCCCACTAAGGACTTAGGAGCAAATACCCTTAAGAACCGGTAATTGATAAGTTGAACTTTGTTAATGAAATAAGGGTTCAGAATTGTTACATGTTAATGCACACACCTACCCTGGCATGTTACTCATATTTGGCCAATTAAACCTTTTTAAGTTTATTTGCAATTTAATTTGTAATCACAAAAACCAAAACCCCAAGGCTTTTTGTTTAATTGAAGTGCGACTAACTCTATAATCTCACGCAGTCCTTGAGATCGATATTCGGGGAATTTTCCCTTTATTACTACAGAGGCAAAATAGTACACTTGCTATTTTACCGATCAAGTTTTTGGCGCCGTTGCCGGGGACTGCCAAAAATTGTAGAGTTTTTAGTTTTATTTCAATTAGAATTTTGTTGCTCTGCGACTAAAATTTTATTTTCAAAAAAAAAAAAAAAAAAAAAGAAAAATATTTTTATATTATTTTTGTTCCTCATTCTGATAATTGTCTAATCTGTTTATGCGAGGCAAGGCCTCAGCAGAATTTCCTTTTGACGCAGAAATTGAAAGGACTTTTCACGCAAGGCGCAGACAAGCTCATCAAGCTAAGCTGGAATCTGAGGAAGAAGTAATTACAGTTCATTCTGGTTCAGACACCGAAAGTGAAGAAGAGATCATGGGCGAGGTACCACCACCAGAGAGACTCCTCGGAGACTATGGAGTTGCAAATACACCGGGGGGAAGACAAACAATTATCAACCAACCGGTGAATGTTCCTAATTTTCAATTGCACCCAAGCACCATCACTCAGCTCGAAAGAAAGCCTTTCACCGGAAGGGTTAATGAAGATGCAAACAAGCACTTACAGAGGTTTCTGACCATGAGTACAACTTTAAAAATCGAAGGTCATACAGAAGAGGCCAAGAAGCTGAGAATGTTTCCATTCACCTTGGCAGAAGAAGCAGAAGAGTGGTTTTATTCCCTTCCAGCGGGCAGCATTACATCATGGGGAGAGATGGAAAAAGCTTTCTTAAATGAGTATTTTCCCGCCTCGGTATTTATAAGGAAGAGGTATGACATTCTGAATTTCAAGCAGAAGGAGGGTGAGCCCTTAGGAGATGCATACAAAAGATTCAAAAGAATTCTAGTAGCATGTCCCACTCACAATATGGACAAGACTGAACAGATGCAAGTATTTGTCAATGGGCTCAGAATGAAAACAAAACAGTTAATTGATACAGCAGCTGGAGGCTCGACAAATTTCACAACAGCCTCAGGCATCATCAAAATCATTGAAGCAATAGCTGCAAATGAGCATATGGAATTGTATGACAGGTGTGCTAGCAAACCGGAAGGAATCATTGATCTCAAGCTGGAGACTTCTAAAACGCGGGTTGAAGATGCGATAGCCGCAGAAGTTGAAAAGAAATTGAAGGCTATGAATATAGGTAAACAACAGGTGGCTCAAGTTCAACAAGCTCAACCTGTCAGCTGTGAAATTTGTAATGGCCCACACCAAACGGTGTACTGTTTTGCTACTCCCAAGCAGATTGAAGAAATCAAATTCCTAAGGCAAAACAACCCGTATTCTAACACCTATAATCCAGGGTGGAAGAATCATCCAAATTTTGCTTGGAAAGATCAACAACAACAAGGTACCCAGAAGGCAGAGTGGGAAGTGGCCATTGAAAGATTAGTTGGGCAGTGTTCTCAGTTCCAAGAAGAAACAAGAAACAACCACAGAAACACTTCGGCCTCAATTAAAAATCTGGAAGTTCAAGTTGGGCAGATAGCACAGCATCTCAATCTACAGGCACAAGGTACCCTTCCGAGCTCAACTGTGAAAAATCCGAAAGACCAGGAGAAGATTAATGCTGTCACTACAAGAAGTAGGAGAATAGCAGAATCTGAAAAGGAAAAAGAAAAAGAGGAAATAGATGACCCCATGGTAATAGAGGTGGATTTGGAAATAAGAGAGAATCCAAAAGAGCCAGAAGTTGTGGTACCGCCGGTTAAACCAATTGAAGAAAAAAATAAGAAAGACGCTGAACCTGTGATAAAACTGCCCTTCCCCTCCAGAGTGACAAAGAAGGGTTCAAGAGAGAAAGACTTTGAGAAGTTTACTAAATTGTTCAAAAAGTTAGAGGTAAATCTACCATTCTTTGAAGCACTTGAGCACATGCCTTTGTACAAGAAATTTATGAAGGAGGTGTTGGGGAAAAAGAGATCACTAGGAGGAGAACCAAAAATTGCAACGGAAAAGTGTGGTATAGTCTCAACAGCAAGGAAGATCCCAATAAAGAGGAAAGACCCTGGGGCAGTGGCGATACCATGCACTATCAATAATATAGCATTTAAGAAGGTACTCCTCGATTCTGGGTCTAGTGTGAGTTTAATGCCTTTGTCCATTTTCAAAAAGCTTGAGTTGGAAAAGATTAGTGAAAGTAAGACCCAGTTAAGGTTCGCCGATCACACCGTTAAGAAATCATATGGGGTAGCTGAAGATGTACTAGTGGAAGTTGATAAATTTGTATTCCCTGTTGACTTCCACATCATGGACATTCCGGAAGACGAAGAAACTCCTATCCTTCTTGGGAGGCCATTTTTGTCGACAGGCCGCTGCAACCTCGACATTGAAAAAGGAACGCTGACGCTGAAATCTTTTGATGAAGAAGTAACGTTGAAGATGTTAGGAGTCAAAAGACAGAGGGCGGTTGTGAATGATCAAACTTCTGATGGTATGACAGAAAGTGAGGAAAAGAACAAGAAGTCTAAACAGCTCCAAGAAAAAGTGTCAAGCATAGCCTCCCAGGTGGAACCGTCTTATGTAGTTGTCAAAAATCTTGAGAAAGAGCAAGGAAAGAAGAAGAATGTGGGAAGTAAATTAAAGAGAAAAGCGGTGAACGCTTTTCGTCTTCATGAGTTAGTGGTTGCGAAAGTGACAAGCAACAAGGTTTGGAAAAGGAAATACCCTCCATAATAAAGGGTAATGGACCGTCGAGCCATGCGACGTTAAACGAAGCGCTTCGTGGGAGGCAACCCACGGTTTTAATAATTAATTTCTCTGTTTGTTTATTTTATTTTCAGGAAATAAAAGAGGACGTCTCTGGTGAAAGCTTGGAAGTGATCATGAGAGTGCATTACCTTCTGTGAGTCACCTCTCTCGAACTCGTTCTGAAACATTGAGGTCAATGTTTAGTTCAAGTTTGGGGGAGGCTCTTCTCTGTGCATTTTATTTTTATGTTAGTTTTATGTTATTGGTATGATGTGAAACCATAAAGTGAATTCTGCCCAAATTTTTACCGAAATTTTAATTTTTTGTTGAAGAAGTTTTGATCCTAAAGAGCGATCGGGAATAGTATATAGAGATGAAGCGAGGATTGTTTGAGGACAGGAAGTGCGGAATAATGTGACAAGAGGTTTGTTTAAGCACCCTTGGTTCCCTGAAAGAGATACGAGTCTAACATGTAGATTTGCACCATAGTACTTGTCTCCTGAGAAGTACTTCTCGAGTAGTTTATTGATACAGTCTGGCATAATTCGGATTCACTTGCATGATGGCTGGTTGAGAAAAAAAAAAGAGATATAAAGTTGGTACCAAATGATGAAAAGGCGGTAAAAGGCAATCGGCTCGCTAAGTTGGGTAACCCTCACCAGGTTATTCAGCCCAAAGGAGATTGATCCCCAAACGTCGTCCAAAAGGACAATATATAACTGCAAAGTTTGAAAATTTCATCGGTAATAAAAAGTAGCCAATGCTGCTAGTTTGGTGCCAGGAAAAAAATAATAAGAAGCCTTGATCCGTCTCATGCAGGTGATGATTATTTTAAGAAATGCAGTGCCTTAATATGATTGTCCGAAAGAAAGAGGAGGAAAATCGGAAAGAGACTTAAGTGCAAAGCATAGTTGGAGAGGTATCCGAAACGGGAGCTTGAGGATTAATGTGGTAACAAAACTCGTCGCGTCATGTGAATGTCAAATCACTGTTTCTTGATCAGTACAGACGGATATCTCACGTATGAACACCGTGTGCTTTGAAGGTCATTAACTTTTGTAATTGTCGCTTGAGGTCAAGCAACGGTTTAAGTTTGGGGGAGTTTGATCAGTGGTTTTCACACATATTTTTATCGTTGTTTTTAAGTATGTTTAAGTTTTGTTATTGAGTGTTTTATTTCTTTATTCGTCATTTTATGCTTTGGTTGTATGTTTTAATGTTTTCAGGTTCATATGGAGAAACCGGAGTAAATCAGTGCGAAACTCGGAAGTTTTGAAGGAATTTCAAAAACATGCTACAGGAGGCCTGACACGGGTGGCCGTGTTGCTCAACACGGGCCGTGTCAGGAAGAGCGCTAGGAGCAAAGTTTGAGAAGAGAGGAAAACAGTGGTGGAACACGGGTACCCGTGTTGCTCAACACGACCCGTGTTGCTAAGTCTGGGACCAAGTGTTAAAAATAAATATTCCAGGGGACCAACACGGGTGCCCGTGTTGCTCAACACGGCCCGTGTTGGGTTTGACGCTGATTTCAGTGAATTTTATGATTTTGTTCAGTGGTTTGCCTGCAAGGGTGTTTTTGGTATTTCCAACCAACTTAAGTGAGTCTGCACTATTTAGGAGAGTTTTCAAGATGAATTAGGGATCTTTTTGCCACACGAAGAATTGGAGGATTGAGAGAAGAAGCCTATGCAATTGGAGAAGAACGGAGAACTCTCATGAGCGGAAGCCATTGAAGATCAAAGTTCATCATCTCTATTGTAATGTCTTTATTTGATATCTTTGTAATTTCTTTGGATGATATGAGTAGCTAAACCCCCCAATGCTAGGGGGGTGTCCCTGATTAACATTTGTGATGATTTTGAATTCCGAATTTCAATAACATGTTTCTCTTTTACATTCAATTTAATGGTATAAGGTTTTTAATGCTTTCCTCGTCGGACCAACTGGATCGATTTATGACTGACAATTAGGATTGACCTCCATTGTTAGGGTTTTTATACCATTATATTATAGTAGATATCACCTAGGACTAGGGATACCCTATAGTAACCGGATTGTTCTTGATTATAATAATATTTGATTTGATCACTAATTTCGAAGGACTTTGGGATTAGGATTTCAATGTTCAAAAGTTTGCCCACTAAGGACTTAGGAGCAAATACCCTTAAGAACCGGTAATTGATAAGTTGAACTTTGTTAATGAAATAAGGGTTCAGAATTGTTACATGTTAATGCACACACCTACCCTGGCATGTTACTCATATTTGGCCAATTAAACCTTTTTAAGTTTATTTGCAATTTAATTTGTAATCACAAAAACCAAAACCCCAAGGCTTTTTGTTTAATTGAAGTGCGACTAACTCTATAATCTCACGCAGTCCTTGAGATCGATATTCGGGGAATTTTCCCTTTATTACTACAGAGGCAAAATAGTACACTTGCTATTTTACCGATCATAATGCCTCCCTTTGGGCGACCTTGTGTCATCCCCCTTTTCTAGGGTGGTCCCGAAGATATCGCCATAAACAAGGTTATGCACAAATATAATAGTACAAACGTGAAACCAAACATATCTTAAGTCATAAACGTTATTAAAGGAATTAATGGTAAAATTATGACTCTCCCCTCAACTTTATATTTATACTAAAAATTAAGAGTGCGTTGTGACATTTTAATTAATTAATGTGATGTTTTGAGAAAATTTAAAATGATTTGAACAATATTTATTGTTTGGATAAAAAATAAGAAGAATTTTTTTTATTATTAAGAAAAAAAGAATGGTTAAAATGATGAAAATCTATGAAATATTTTGTTAAGTTACCATAATTTTGGAATGACACCTAAAATTAAAAAAAAAATTGAAATTTCTCTCATACTCCATATGTTAAATTAGATATTATTATTATTATTATTATTATTATTATTATTATTATTATTATTATTTAAAATTTTGCAAATTAGTTTCTATATATTTCTAAATTTTACTAACTGGCCATTAAATTTTTTAAAATTTACAAATTAATCCTTAATAATTTTCAAATTGACCTTTAAATTTTTAAAAACTACAACTTCATTTCTATTTTTAAAATTTTAAACTAAAAAAACAACCAAATAAATTTAATAAAAAATATATTAACATTTTATCCAAAAAAAGAATTTTAAAATAAATAAATTTTAATTACTTAAAATTTTAAATTTCTTAAAAATTTATAATTAACTCGTTCAAATACTCTTTTATAATAATTTTAGGGTCATGCTAATAAGTGTCACAGGGGCACTGGTTAAGCATTCCAAATAAAAAAATATTTT
Source organism: Vicia villosa (assembly GCF_029867415.1). Classification (NCBI taxonomy): domain Eukaryota; kingdom Viridiplantae; phylum Streptophyta; class Magnoliopsida; order Fabales; family Fabaceae; genus Vicia; species Vicia villosa. Next base: position 52,190,911 of record NC_081180.1, read on the forward strand.
AGATTCAACACATTGAATATGCCTGATCTTCTTTAAAAAAATTAATTATTTATATTTTCAATGTATTAAATACATATATTTTAGGTAAAAACATATCTTATCACTTTATTAAATAATACTTTATTAAATAATATTATATTAAATAACTTACCTTTTTAATCTCTTAACCAGTAATCCTGAGCACTCGTTAGCATTTTCCATAATCTTATTAATAAGATTTGATATAAATTTTTGTTTGCGGAAACATCAAGTTACTACCTCCCTATGGGGGTCACCCCCAGCGAAATCCCCCATTTGCCCCTGCTTCGGAGATGCATCTCCGAAGTAATTTTTTTTTACTTCGGAAATGCATCTCCGAAAACACCACTTTTTTGGTGTTTTCGGAGATGCATTTCCGAAATGCATGAAAATTCAAAAAAAGCAATATTTCGGAAGTGCATTTCCGAAAACATATCTGAATATACAATTTTCCCTCCTTCACTATTTCATCATTTTTTCACCAAAACTTCTCCAAACCCTCTCCAAAACTCAATCAATCTCCATCCATTTTTCGTCTCAAAATCAAGTTTCAAACCGTTGATCACGTTAAAGGGCGCATAGAAAGCCACAATTTGAGGTAAACATCTCTCATTTCATCCCCTATTTCACTATATTGATTGAAGTTCATTTCCGAAATATGTTACCTAACAAATTTCAGAAATGTACTTCCGAAATAAGCCCTGGCAATTAAAAAAACAGTTTTGGCCAATTTTGCTAATTTTTGCATATGTTAGGTATGGTGCATCCGGACAACATTGTGCACGACGACGTAGTAGCTAAAACGGAAGTTGTCAATGTTAGTAGCGATCCGGGTATCGACGTTAAATCGATGATCGATGCGGTTGATGTTCGGCAACAATTTACAAATGATCGGAGCTTCGCTAGTCGTGAACAATTGATTGGGTTCGTAACGAAGCTAGTAAACTTGGATTTGGAATTGTTATTTTAAGGTCCGACAATGGAAATAGTAGGCGGAAAACTTTCGTTGTTTTGAATTGCGAGCGGGGTGGGAGTTATGTACAATCAAACCAGGTGTTAAAACACGAAGACACGGGATCGAGAAAGTGCGGGTGTCCGTTTAAGTCGCGTGCGACTCGGAGGGTTGATGATTTATGGCGTTTAAGCGTCATTTGTGGAATTCATAATCATGCCTTGGATGCCAAGTTACATGGGCATCCAATTAGGGGTGGCAAAACGGGCCGGGGCCCGCCGGGCCGCCCGCGCACCCGCCAAAAATTGGCGGGTTGGGTTGGGATTTTAGGCTCGCCGCTCGCCAAAGTCCGCCCCGCCAAAACCCGCCGCCCGCCATACCCGCCCCGCCAAAGCCCGCCGCTCGCCAAAACCCGCTCCTCCTCCAAAACTCACTATTTTTTAATTAATTTTAGTAATTGCAATTCTTGATGGTTTATTTTATACATTTATTTATAGATATATGTAATATTTTTTAGAGTAAATTTGTTAAAAAATTACTTTTATAAAAAATTGTTTTAAAAAATAAGTGAAAAGTTTAATTAAAAGGTAAAAAAAAGCATATTAATCTATTAAAAAATATAAATAAAAATAGGCGGGTAAGCCCGCCGCCCGCCAACCCGCCATCTTGGCGGGGCGGACATGATTTTGATGCCCATTTTACTTGGCGGGCATGCCCGCCCCGCTCGTTTTTTGGCGGGCATAAGGCGGGGCGGGCGGCGGGCGGGGCGGGCGGCGGGCGGGGCGGGCGGCCCGTTTTGCCACCCCTACATCCAATGGTGTGTCGTTTGTCCCGCGAAGAGAAGATTGTGATTTCAGATTTATCGATAGTTAAAGTGGCGCCTCGCAACATACTTGCCGATTTGAAACGGAAAAAACCGGATAACGTTTCAAATATCAAGCAAGTTTACAATGAACGACACAATCTTAAATTTATGAAAATGGGCCCTCGGTCGGAAATGCAACAACTTTTGAAACTATTTGGCGATAACCAATACATGTCAAGCTTCCAAACGTCCGAGGACAAAGTTACGGTGCGTGATATTTTTTGGACTCATCCCGAAAGTATCAAATTGTTCAACACATTTCCAACTGTTCTTGTCATGGATTCGACGTACAAGACCAACAAATATAGGCTTCCTCTTCTTGAGATAGTCGGTGTGACCTCGACGGACAAGACTTATTCGGTCGGGTTTGCTTTTTGGAGTGTGAAAAAGAAGAAAACTTTACATTGGCTTTGGGAATATGCAAGTCTTTGTTAGTTGATCAAAAGGTTATGCCAAACGTCATTGTTATCGACCGGGACAATACTTTGATGAATGCGGTCGATACCGTCTTCCCGACATCGACCGCATTACTTTTCCGGTATCACATAACTTGCAACGTGAGAAGTAAGTTGAAACCCGCGGTTGGGACAAAAGATAGGCCGGATGAAAACGGTAAAGTTATCAAAGCCGGTGTTGTTGTGGATAGGATTATGGCGGCATGGAGGGAGATTTTAGATGCACACTCCGAAGAGGTGTATACCGAGAAATTGGTACACTTTAAGTCTTTGTGCGTTTTCATTAAGACTTTTTGTCATTACGTCGAATCCACCATCCTTGATAAAGTAAAGGAAAAAGTTGTGTGCGCTTGGACGGATCGAGTTAGACATCTTGGTTGCACCACGACTAACCGAGTTGAATCCGCACATGCGGTCTTGAAGAGGTGGTTAGGTGATAGCAAGGGAGATTTGTGTCGGGGATGGGACACCGTGAACCAAATGCTCCAAAATCAACACAATGAAATTCAAACATCGTTCAGTCGGAGCAAGACGGTTATGGAACATCGGTTTAAGGGTCAAATTCTATTCTCCCAATTGATTTACAACATATCCGTTCGGGTTTGAATTTTATGTTTCATGAAGCGAAGCGGGCGGAGACCACAGATCCAGATAGTTCTTTATGTGGGTGCACCATTAGAAAGACATACGGCCTTCCATGTGCTTGTATACTTTCAAAAAAAAATGAAGTTGAATTCACCGATACGCATGGATGAGGTAGTCGACCATTGGAAGAAACTTCGTTTTGATGATTTTGACCCACCGAAAGAAAATGACTCTAAAATCACCATCTCCGACGAGTTGGAAGTGATAATGGAGAAGTTTGCTAATGCGGATGACACAATGAAAATGCACATAAAAGAAAAATTACAAAAAATTGCATTTCCGGAGACCACCGATTTGAAACCGCCATCTCAACCGGTTAAAACGAAAGGTTCACCGAAAAAGTTCAAAAATACACAAGAAGACACATCAACAAAACGATCTCCTTCCTACTTTGAACATGTTGATGCATTGTTCCCGGATTCACCGACACCAAAGTCCAAGTGTAGTGGTAACAAAGGAGCCCGTATTTCGAAGCCACCTCACACACCGCCGATCAAAAAATCACCCATTATCTACATTGATGAGATGCCACTTTTTATGCACAAATATATCGATAACATGATTGATGTTGGAGGCGACGACAATTGTGGATATCGGGTCGTTGCGGGTTTGCTCGGTAAAGGGAAGAAAATCAAACTTTAGTTTGACGGGAACTTCTTTCGGAGTTGACTTCGCATCGGGACATCTACGCCCGACTATATGAAAATCAAGAAAAATTTGAGAAACTTCATGATTCACTTGTTTCATGATTCACTTTTGTGCAAGTGTTTTTGAAACCGGGGTGTCCTATACCGGCTACTTCTTGTCAATGGACGACACATCATTCAAATGAGGCGGAGACTTGGCCGGATCCTTTCGTTTCAAGAATGGCGGAGTTTGAAGAAATGATGAGCCAAGAGCGTGAGCAAAATAGAGAGCGGTCGAAGAACATACCTATTTTAGATTCAGGAGCCACCGATTGGTTCAGTGAATTTTAGTTTTTACCGGACCGTTTTTTGTTTGTAATGACCGTTTTTGTATGTATTGTCGTTTACCATGTAAAATCAGACCGATTCAATACATATATAATATAAGTTTGTTTTATGTCATCATTGCCTAATTTATGCCTATTTTGAATGCTTTTGGTATTGTTTACACAAAACACTCAGCAATGCACAAAATGCAAAATTCACCTCTGTTTCTGCATAATTCGGAAATGAACTTCCGAAATATACTTGTTTGCAGCCAAATTTCGGAAGTTCATTTCCGAAAATACCACTGAATGTAGGATAAGGTTTGTTGGGCCATTATTGCTCCAATAAGTCTATAAATACAACACACTCTCCTTCATCCTCTTCACACCACAAAACACAAATGACACAAACCTACCCCCACCTAGCATTTGTCTACTTCACCACTGGCTACCCGATGCCGTTCCAATTCCGCTTCTCGCGCGACACGTCGTTTGCGGAGTTGATAACGTCGTTCAACACGCTATTGCAATATCCAGAAAATCGAAAGGTTGTCAAGCTCGAGTACCGCTCGCCATCGCTTAACGACGATGGAGACTTTGAGTTCACACCTTTTGAGATCAAGAACGACAAAGATTTAGCGGTTTTGTGGACAACTTTCGACCGATTTTCTTCGAAGGGTCTGATCGAGTTGGACGCGAAACTTCAAAGATCGGGGGACGACGTTATCAAAATGTTGACTCATCCTCACCTACCCGTGTTTAACAATATGTAACTTTAATCTTATGTAATGTGATCGATGTAATCTTCATCCGTTAAATAAATCGAATCGTTGTTGTTTGTTATTTTTCTACTGTCCAGACCTTATTTCGGAAGTACATTTCCGAATTCTTCCAAGGGGGGTGAATTCGGAGATGAACTTCTGAATACACAAATTTTTTGGAAAACAACTTTATTTCGGATGTACATTTCCGAAATCATTGTTTTTCATTAAAAAAACATGTTTTCGGATGTACATTTCCGAAAACACTTTTTTTCTTCAATAAAAGCACGTTTTCGAAAATGCATTTCCAAAACAGGAGATATTTTAATAAATTGACTAGAGGTGACTAAGTAAGTTAGGAGGTGGGTAAAGAAATTCTCTAATTTTATTAATAAGATTTAATATAAATTTTTGTTTGCGGAAACATCAAGTTACTACAAGGTATAAATTGAAGTCATTTTATTAAAAGATGCTAAAGTGTATGAATATATATATATATATATATATATATATATATATATATATATATATATATATATATATATATATATATATATATATATATATATATATATATATATATATATATATATATATATATAGAGGAGGGATCAAATTACACCCGAAGAGTGACACCACGAGTTACACTCGTTCAATAACTACATCTCGAATTAATATTTTTTAAATTCAACCGTTGGATTGAAACATAATATCATATAGATCATACCTATAAAGTTTGAGCTTAATCTATAATGATTTACTATGTCATTGAATTACATCAAAATTAACGTTATATGAAAGCTCATTTTAACGTTAATCTTTGGATATCTTGATGATATAGTAAATCATTATAGATTAAGCTCAAACTTTATAGGTATGATCTATATGATATTATGTTTCAATCCAACGGTTGAATTTAAAAAATATTAATTCGAGATGTAGTTATTGAACGAGTGTAACTCGTTGTGTAACTCTTCGGGTGTAATTTGATCCCTCCTCATATATATATATATATATATATATATATATATATATATATATATATATATATATATATATATTTTATTTTTTTATTTTTTATTTATTTTTGTAGTTGTTACGGTTTGTAACATTTATTTTTTATTTATTTTTGTAGTTGTTACGGTTTGTAACATTTATTAATATACAAGCACATCAACAAACGCAGCTAGAAAACGGAGCGAGTGGAATCGCCGACGCTAATCAGAATGGAAGACCCCCTTGCAGAACTGGAACGAGTCCAAACCCACATCCTCCAACGCATATCAAAACTCGAACAACATTCTCATCTTCCAACAAACCCCCCTCTCACCAACGACCCTAAATCTCTCCCCGACACCGACACGGTCTCTCGTCTCTCTTCCATTTTACGCAGCAACGCCGTTAACGATTTCTCCTTCAAGAGAGTCGCTTCCGATTACTACGACTGGCCCCTCGAAGCCCGCCGTGATGCTCTTAACGCCGCATCGGTTCACCATCTTTGTAAAAGCATCGTTTTAGTTAACACGCAAGCTCCATCCAATGTCGTTGATTGTTCTGATCGAAATAATTCTAAGTACTATGTTGTCGTTGTTCAGGTTCTGTGTCTTTTAAATTTTTTTTTGTTATTAATTTTCTTGGTTTATTTATTTAGGCTTTCATTGCAATTTGTTTTTGTTTGCAGTATAGTGCTCGGTTCAATGCTGAAGCTGTGAGAAATTTTTTATACTCTCTCAACAATGGAACTATAGCCAAAAAGAAATTCAACTGTATGTATGCAATTTTTGTTTTACTCACAGCCTAAACAAATCATAGTTATGCATGTTTTTGTGTTAAATTGTTTGGCTTTTAATCAATGTGTATTGAAATCCTGAGTTGTTTTAGAGTTGGGTAATTGTGTTGAGTGAAATTTTGTTCAACATTATGGCATTGAGTAAAATCCTTTGTTTCTTGCTGAGTCCCCATGGCAACAGTCTTACTCTTGCATGTTGCTATAATAATTTCAATTTCAACCTGCATTGTGAATCCAACTACTAGAGGTAGAGGAAAACTTAAAAAAACTACAAGAGAAGTTATTAAGAAAGATATCGAGATTAACGATTTGAATAGAAGCATGGTCATGGATAGAACATTATGATAGAAGTTGATTCATGTAGCCTACCTCACTTAGTGGGATAAGGCTTGATTGTTGTATTGTGTGTCCAATTAGCGATTTAGTTCTTACATTTGACTAATGTTTGCAGGATTTATCCCTTGCCGTGTTGATGAAATTGGGCTAAGATAGAGAAAAGCCTTGAAAAATAGGTACACAAAAGGAATAAAGACAAAGCCTATCCCATAAAATTGTAAAACATTTAGGTTGTGTTTTGATTGGCTTACAAAACAGCTTACCAGGCTTATCTACACATATAAGCCTTGGACAGGGTGTTTGGGAGCCGCAGGCTTATCTACTCGTATAAGCCTTGGACAGGGTGTTTGGGAGTCGTCGTGAAAAACAACTTAAATATAACAGTTATAGCTTATGGGAAACAAGCTCTTTACGATAACCTTTACCAAGATAACTTATGTAAACAAGTCATAGCTTATGTGAAAACAATTTGACCATATTTTCTCCCTGACTATATAAATAGCTTAAATATAACAGTTAATCAATTTGTTTATCTAAGTTTAGGTGAATAAGTTAAATCTCTCTTTATTTTATTGGGTCGGGGGTTTGGCAGTTTCGTGGTTGTCAAGTCAATTGGAGCTGAATGTGTATAGTGGCTATCAAGTAAAGGCATAAAAGCTTCTATTTGGGATTGTCATCTGTAACTATTCACTAGTATGTAGGAGATGAAAAGGTGAATATTCACATTTATTGAGTTAGCCTTTAATGCACCACAATTGCATCATATGATCTCTTTTGACTTCTCCACCTTGAACTTCTGCAAGCTGCAGCAAATGATGTTGCAGGGGAACTGAGGTTGTAGCAGTGGCGTAGGTACTTAAACTACCCTGCCAATCTAAGGTCTATCCGTTTTTCCATTTATCACAGCTGAAATGTGCCATTGGAGAACTCCCCCAAGAGCTAGCAGTTAGGATGATTGTGAAAGTGGGCCAGAGTCGGTCTAAGGTCACAGAACTGTTACTGAAGGTGGAGTTACAGTGCAGTAGTGTTTGATTTAGTAGAAGGGCGGTCCAAATGAGAATGCGACTTGGGAAGATAACACCTAATAGAGGGTGCTATTAATAGGGACTGTGTAGCTGAATTAGGCCATGTGACACCAAGATATATAAGTCTACTACAGGGAACGTTTAAGAATAATAGGGAGGCTGAGTTTGAAAGAGAGTGAGGGAAATGAGCTTTTTAGGAGAGTTAGTTACATGAGAAAATAAGAGTGAATAGGGCATCCTGATGAATTGTGTTGGGAGAAATAGAGGATGAACAAGAACCTTTCTTTGGTGAGGGGGCCATTTGGCTTGGGCTGCTAGACGCACTACTGCCATATTTTCTTCTTTACCATTTATGATAATTCATCCTTTGTCTTCAATACAAATCACAATACCTTTCAGTATTTCTTCTGTATCTAACCTATCAGAAATTTTTTATTGTACGTTTTAATCCATTTTTAATGCAATACCCCGTATTTATTGTCTAATTTGAACTTCTTCAAACTGCAGTAGATGAGATTGCGGGGGAGCTGAGACCATTAACTCTTGACAATGTAGTTTTTGTATGAAAGTTCTACCTGGCAGCTATATAAAGGAACGTTATCATCACGAAATGAGAGTTTGGGAGGTCCATACTCGGAGACACCCATAACCTTTAGTAGAAAAGATGGTGGAAATAGACTTAGGTGGTTTGGGCATGTAGAGAGAAGACATGTAGATTTTGTAGTAAGGAGAGTAGATTAGATGGAGAGAAGTCAAAGAGTTAGAGGTAGAGGAGAACCTAAACAACTATAAGAGAAGTTATTAAGAAAGATCTAGATATTTAACGATTTGGAGAGAAGTATGGTCTTGAATAGAACATTATGCCGGAAGTTGATCCATATAGACGACCCCTCTTAGTGGGATAAGGCTTGATTGTTATTGTATATTCATCATGCAAAAATGTTTTTATATGTTGTAACCCATGCGTCTCTATGGGCATTATGGCTCTCCTTATTAATCCTTTATCTTTTATTCATTTTTATTATATGTTAACAGACAATTCTTCCCTTTGTTTTTGAAGATTTAAATTTTCTATTAAATGTCTCTAACCTCTTATTGCTTAGAAGGTAATAATGTTATGTTACTTATTATACAGTGAGGCTAGCCCCTGAGGAGATATCAGCAAAGTTAACCGGATATGGGCACAATGCCGTGACTTGTATTGGCATGAAAACAGACATTCCGGTAAAGGCTGGATCTGACTTGTAATTATTATTGGAATCTAAATTCTTATCATGATAGCGTATGGGATATTGCATCCAGACAATGACAATGAAACAACTCATCATTCTTATAATCCTATGGGATGGCACACGGCCACTTTTGCTCTGCTGCAGCATGATGATTGAGGGTTCATAATTCTTTTTGGAATGTCCCCTCTGTAGGATTTAGATAGCATGGTGATGTTTTGTTTATAGAATACTAACCTTCATTGTCTTCATTTATTGATCGGTTGTTATGGGTTTATTTCAGGTGATTTTGGATGAAGCAATTGTTAAACTAACTCCAGATTTCTTTTGGTTGGGTGGTGGTGAGGTTGATCTGAAGCTAGGGGTCCGGACGTCCGAGTTAATCAGATTTATCAACCCATTCATCATCAGCTGTAGTAGTAATTAATTTTGTTGGTTAGAATAGGGGTCAGGATAAATAATGGATAGGTGTCATTTTCAGCTTTTGATTTTTATACTATTGAATTGTTGTCAACTGAGGAAGATGTTTATTTTTCACACAGAATTTTCTGCTCTTCTGAAGAGATTATCCTATTGTATTTCATTTTATATTTGGTGAAAGTTGACAGCATCACCTGAAAGAAAAGGGTAAGTTTATCCTTCTTATTTTGATTCTTTCTTACAAGTTTAACACGTGAAGCGAAAAGCTTTAGTTTTAGACAGGTCTAGAAACATCTCTAATAGGAGCATCATTGAATCCTTAAACATTGCTCCTCACTTAGTTTCACCATTAGAATTGGTACCTATATGACTGTCACAATAATGTGTAAGATTTCTTGAGTCCTTAAACAGATACATTATTGTAGCAGAAGTATTTTTCAAACACACACTAAAGTGAGTTTGTTAAGCTATACTATCTTGATTGTGTATTGGAAATGGCCCGAGATTAAATTGAGATGCAAGGTCTCTTTAAATTTGTTGTTCTTTGTCCATACTAAAAGTTGAATGTTTTGTAATATATAATTGGGCACATCCACCTTAACCTTACAATTAAGCACATTGATTATGTACACAAGTACAGATGATACGTGTAGTTGTCTTTAATCCTCAGTTCATTTTGAAATATAAACCAAACGTGTACAATTCTAGCTGCGAACCAAGTTGTAATTTTATATGAGAAAACCTTAGAAAGATATATATAAACTGTCTTTATTGTCAACGTTTCTATTCAACAACTTTGGTTTTTGGATAAGCATTTCTATCCACCAAGTTAACTACAACATGATATCGAATGTTCAGCCATTTCTATGGCCAATAAATTGCCCCACTTGCAAGGTTTATCTAAAAAATAAACTCGAAATGTACATTTGCGTTTGAATTAATTTAAAAATAAACACCATCAATTTGCACGATGATGAACAAACGATGAAAGATATTAAAGAGTTGAAGCAATAAGAAAGAAATTTTTTCAACATTAAACAAATTCTTATAATTTACATAAAACTGTACATGACAATGAGAACAATGTTGGTTGTTATTGAGTAGCATTGGGAATTTATGAACAAGCCAATGAGGGAGCAACATAGCATATATTGTAAATCTATGAAATGCTACTGGTAAATCAGATCCCCAAAGGTGTTCTCTCCACTGTAAGTAACATAAAGAAACCCATCTTCATCCTTCTTCTCATCATATATGGCTGACATTATTGCTCCTGCAAAAATTGACAAATCTAATCAACTGATTGGCTAAAACTGCTTTAAATTACACAAGACTGAAGAATCTATGGGAAGAAAATGTATAATTTTCTGAGGCTTACCTGTAGGTGGAAGGACATTGTCCACAAAAATAAAGATTGCCTTTTCTGCACTTAGTTTAATTCTTTTTCGGATAACATAGACAAACTGTCCAACTGTAAGATCAGCAGGGACAAGGTACCTACAGTCAATTCAATCACTTTGTTAGTTATGAAATTTATACACCAGTTCATACGGCTCATAAATGCCAGCTATACACCTACAAAATTTTATACCCCAGCTGGCAGAAATAATTTCCCAACAAATCTTTAGTTATGTGACAAGCAAATACAGATCCATGACTATCCAGTTATACAAACACCACACATTCATATTCTTACAAAAATAGACAACCTATTTAAATTCTGTTTATCTAACTCAAAAGTTCAGGACCTAACATAACCCGGAAAATTATATACAATAGAAATTGCATGCCAAATTCTTAAACAGGAATGCACTGCACTATTTGAATGGTATTTTCTTTAAAAAGTATATCGTGTGTTGATTATAAAGCAATGGATGAAAACAATCTTAATTTATGTGGAGCTATGTGAGCTTGGCGTTAATGATACACACTTTTAATCCAATGAGTATATTGTGAAAAGTTCATCTTAAACATATTCAATGGAGCAGGTTTCTAAATCTACTAAATTTCACCTGTAAAGCTGTAACAATTGAACCGTTATCCTAAATTCAGAGATACTGCTCGAGAAAACCATGAATTTTCACCTTCCTTTTATTTTGGCCAATAACAAGTATATGTTCATATGTTATGTTAAAACAATGTAATACAAATAGTATCAAATCAGCTGTGAAACATTTTTCTTTCCTTTTGAAGAGACAAACAACAAGTAGAAACAATTATTGTGACATATCCAGGTTATATTAAAATTATAAACAAAATCTTACTTCTTCTTGTCAATACTTGGGATATCACTTCTTTCTGCCTTCTCCACAATCACCTTCAGGCACATCAAGATACAATTTAGCAAAATAACAATGATCTATCATCTATCAGAAAAAATTACTAAAAGAGAACAACATTTCTTCTGGTACAAATACACGAGCCTCACCGGAATTCGGTCCGGGTATTTCTCCCTAATCCTAGCAGCCTCAGCACTTCTCTTCTCTGGAAACAAAAACAAACCATTTATTGGCATATAACTCAACTTTCCATACACAATCAAATCAAATAAATTAAATCACCAACAAAAAAAAACAAATTAAAATAAAGAAGCTTGTACCAAGATCATGCTCTTGTTTGAAGTAACTCTTTGCCATTCTTCCTGCAAAAAGCATCAATCAAACAAAAGTCAATTAATCCATAGAAATAAGTAATTCATCAATATCCTGAATAATCAAACAATACCTAAGAAATAATCATGAAATTCACTAATAAGAACCCTAAATTTTTGCTATAAAATTGAATAGAACCCTAGAATTTCCGATCATGTTTAAGCAAAGGAATTTAGGAAAAGAGAAAAAAACCTGCAATAATTTGGTGATCGATTAGGAAGTTTGAAAAGATAAAACGTAAGAGTTGAAAAATTGAAGCATATAATTAGGGTGAAATGAACCTCGGGAGTTGTGAAGGCGATCGAAAAATAGGAGAAGAAAATCAACGCTGTTATCTGTTATTGAACGGAACTCCCAGAAAGGAGTGTTTGCTTCACGAAAAGATAAACTTTGCTGTGTTGTTTGCTTTAATAGCTTTTTTTGTTAGAACTATTTATTTATGTTAAATAAAAAATAATTTAATTAATTTATATACAGTTATAAATTATTTTTACCTTTCAATCGATCATAATCACAACGTGTAGATCCTAAAATATATTTATAAATAGTTATTATATTTTACATTTACGAATTATCTAATTAAATTTAGAGATTAATTAATATGGATGGTCAAGATAAAAAATATTATCCAGTCAATTCGTCATTATTATCCATTTGAATTATTTTATAGTTGATTAAAATAATTTTTTTAATATTCAATATCTATAATTAATCGTCAAAATTGTTTTTTTTCATTACATTTAAATTAAATTTATAATTTTTTTTATCAACATTGAATTTTGATTTGCTTAGAGAAGCTATTGTAAAAAATATATATATTGTGTAGTACACTCCAATTTTAAAGATTAATTCTCTTAGACGATGAAATAACAAATGATATTCTCTTTAAATTCTAAATATTAATTAAATATTTAAAAAAACATTTAATTAACGTAATGACTAGGATTTTTTTAAATAGTCTAATAATTTAAATTTTTTTAAAAAAATGAATAAACGGAATGTCACATGTTTGAATATGTATATGTGAAGTCTAATTTCTCTACACAACTAAGAGTGCTATGAACACTCTTTTTAACACTTTCTTCAAGACACTCTCTCTTATTAGATGAAATACATGCGAATCTTTCACTTTATAAATGATCCCACATAAAATGGTAGGATCACATATATTTCAACCAATAAAAAAACAAATGATAGAGAGAGTGTTGTTAGTATTTCTCATTGATAGAATTACTTTGACAATACATTATTTAGAGATAAACTAAAAGATATTCAAATTGTTAAATCAAATTTCTTTAAATTATCTTTAAACCTAATTAGTGTATTTATATGCATCTTTAGGTCTTAAATATAAACAAAATGTTAAAAGCATTTTGTTTCGGGAAAAATATGCATTTTATTTAAAATATATATAATTTTCTTGATTTGTTGTATTTTTTTTATACAATGGAGGGCCTAAGCCCAAAAAGAAAAGCAACTACACAGGATCTATAAAAACGCCACTAATCCCTATCGAATCTGCCACCATTTGGGGCGAGAGGAACTCCGGAGGAACCCGATGAATAGAGTCACACTTGTCCATAGAGGCTTTATTAGCTAAGATGTCTGCACACATATTTGTGGACCTGTGCGCATAAGAAAAAATAACCGTCTCATGCAACGTAATTCTCTCTTTGATCTACCGCAAGAGAGATATACAATTTAAGTCTCCCGTAACACCTTCTTCAATGGCTTTCACAACATCTTTAGAATCAACATTCACTTCCACCTTAGATAATCCCAAGGATAATGTGAGCTTCAAACCTATAAACACACCCCAGAATTCAGCATGGAAAGCAGAGCATTTCCCCAGGTATTTTGAGAAGCTACCTATCCAAGCACCATTATAATCTCTGGTAATACCACCACACCCAACTTCCTTGTCTCTTTTACTCGCCCCGTCTGTATTAAGCTTCCACATCCCGATAACGGGCGGTGTCCACCCCATAAAACTACTGCTCTCCGTCTCAGCATGGCAAATCTTCGCGCCTATGAGCGCACTCGCATAATCGTGCTTTCTTCTAAGGATATTACCAATGGGATTAAAAGGTCTTTCAAAGTTATTGTCATGTTCTTTGAAATTTTGCCACTGCCACAAAGTATGACAAGCTATACTCCAAGTCTCTGCCCACCCTTTATTTCCAGATCTACTATAATTGAGATTCATGTGAATCCACTCCTTGATGTCCAAAGTGAAAAAAGCCACCATTATATCACTTGGAACTATACTTTTCCAGATAAAGACACACTTCGGGCAGTCTCTTAATGCATGGATTATTGTTTCGCACATATTACCGCAAAGGAGACAGCCAGCATTACCCAACCCTTTCCTATGCTTGCTTTCATTTGTAAGAAGCCTACCATGCTTCAACAGCCACAGGAAGGTACGACATCTCTCATGAATAGCAGTCCTCCATATTTTTCTCCAGTCCGCGTCCTCCAATTCACCATCATTGTCTTCCAATCCAGCATACATTAACTTAACCGAAAAGGTATTTTCAGTGGTACCTGCAAAACAAACACTGTTAGTAAAATTTGTCGTGCCTGGGGGTGCACACGATCGAAGTTTATCAATACACTGTTGTGGCAGCCAAGATCTAAGCAAATTGATATTCCATTCTCCACTATCATCAAGCAAATCACACACTTTGGCACTCCTAAGTTCCATGGGGATTGTAACATCAAAATTATGCAAAAGAAATTCTCTCCCCATCCAATTATCCTCCCAAGCCCGAATCTGTTGCCATCACCCACAATCCATCTACCCGTGCTCATCATCACCAGAATTGTTTGAGTGATATCCTTCCAAATACTAGAGTCAGCTGCCTTAACCTGAGTCCAATCATGTTCCTCCATAATACCGTATTTCCTACGTAAAACTTGGCACCACAAGTCACTGGCATTTGAAATAATCTTCCAGCCCAGTTTCATCAAGCATACATCATTAAGAGTTTCCAATTTTCTCAATCCCACACCACCATGAATCTTTGGCTTTGTGACCACATCCCACGCCACAACATGTATCTTCTTCTTTTCATCACTATCTCCCCATATAAACTTCCTCTGCATCTTCTGAATTTCATCGAGGCATGACCGAGGGAGTCTATTGGTCATCATTGGGTACAAAGGCACAACTTCAATAACACTTTTAGCAAGCATAATCTCCCAGCTAGAGATAAGTTATCTCGCTTCTAGCTAATTAGCTTACTCACGATCTGGTCAAGAATATACTGAAAGTCCATCCGTTTTAGTTTCTTACCATGAAGAGGGACTCCAAGGTATTTACCAAAATTACTTGTTTGCTTAAATTTTGAGGCATGTAAAATTTTCAGTTGCATATTTCGTGGAACATTCTTAGAGAAGAGAATATGCGTCTTATCCTTACTAACTTCTTGTCCCGACATCTCATAAAAGGTGTGCAAAGTTTGCATCACACACTGAATTTGTCTTTCTGTTGCTTCCCCAAAGAGTAACAAATTATCCGTAGACATCAAATGAGATATCTTCACCCCATTCTTGCCAAGCTTTAAACTCTTCCATCTCATAGCATCAACTTCCTCCTCAATGAGATGAGAAAGTTTGTCCATACACATCACAAACAAGTAAGGAGAAATTGGATCACCCTGTCGAATTCCTCGTTGAGGATGAAAGAATTCGTTTTGAGCACCATGCCAATTCACTTTAGTCTCGACACCTGTGACAGCATGCATGATGATATTTGTCAAATTGTTGGGCAACTTTGCTTCTTACAAAATATTCCAGATAAACTCCCACCTGAGTTTATCATATGCTTTCGTCAAGTCAACCTTAATGGCAAAAAAAAAACATTCTTACTTTTCATCTTTTCCATAGTATGCATAGCTTCCTTAGCAATTATTTTATTTTCATGAATGAGTCTCCCCGGAATGAAGCCCGTTTGGTAAGGAGAAATAAGAGTACTCATATGCTTCTTAAGCCTGTTTACTATAATTTTACTGACAATCTTGTACAAATTGTTGCACAACGAGATTGGACGGAATTGGGACACAACAGTCGGCTTTTCAATCTTAGGTATCAGGCAAATATCCGTTTAATTCACCTGGGCAGTACCGTCAGGCTTCTCCCACACCCTTCTCACAAAATCACCTACACTTTTTTCCAACTATACTCCAAGATCGTTGATAGAAACCCGCCAGAAAATCGTCAGGTTCCGGGGCTTTCCAAGGTTTCATGTTGAAAACAGCTTGTCTAATCCCGAATTTTGAAGAGATCTTTGTAGAAGTTGTTAACTAGTTCCTTGAGATCTTCATCCTTATCAATCCAGTTACCCTCACTATCCTGCAGCATCTTGATATTATTTTTCCTTCTCCTATTTACAGTTTTAATATGGTAATATTTGGTATTGCGATCACCATCAATAAGCCACTTTGCTTGAGATCGTTGAAACCACATAAGCTCCTCTTGTTTCAAAATAATTTCAGATCCTGTTGAAGTTTTTTTTTCTAGTCGAGTCAAACCTCTAACATCATTTCGAATATGAATACTCTCCTGGATCCCTTTTAGTCTAGCTAAGATTCTTTTCTTTGCTCTTTGGACATTATTAACGCTCCACTGTTTCCACTCCTTAGCATCAGATTTTATTTTATTCAGATTGGACATAATGTCCTCACCATGCCTCCAGAATCCTCTAACTCTATCAGCATAATTATTCTCCATTAACCAAGCACTTTTAAACCTGAATTGACGACCCCCATTATCATAGTAGTCTCTATTAAGTGCTATCAGAATAGGATGATGGTCGGAAAAATTCACCCTAGGCAGCACCTTAATAAAACTATCAGGGAATAGCAATTTCCACTCCTCATTTCCTATAGCTCTATCCAATCTTTCATAAATCCTATGACCTCCATGGTAAATTCCTCCCCTCCACGTGAATTTCGGGCCACTAGATCCCATATCATACAACTTGCAATCCTCCATATTTTTCCTGAACGAGGCACATCTTCTATGAGAAATAGCAGCTCCACCCTTTTTCTCACCAGCATCAGCAATATCATTGAAATCTCCTGCAACAATCCAAGGCATATTATTATTCCTACCTGTAGTATGCAAGGCCTCCCATAAAACTCTTCTTCTTTGCTCCGAAGGACTAGCGTAAACTGAAGTGAACCTCCAATCAGTACCGTTTGCAGAGCGCATATTGAATAATTAAGAGTGTAAACAATTCTAAAAGTGTAAACAAGACATCATAAAATGCTTAACAATTCTAAAAGTGAATAATTAGTTATAAATGCTTAACTTTAATTATAATTTCTTAAAGTTGACATCATACAATATTTTGTGAATAATTAAGAGTGTAAACAATTCTACAAGAATAATAATAAAAATATGTGGTTATATGTGAGAAGAGTTGAAAAAAATATTAAATCCTTCAAGGCAATTTTAATATCCTTTGAAATGATATTAGATTTGAATATTGATTTTTATAAAAGTTTATCGGTCGACCTCAATGTTACAAACTCGTGGGTGATGAAGGCTTCATTAATGTTAAATTGATAATACTCCATTTTTATATCTTGGTCTTTAAATTTGGGGATAGTTCTTGTTGATGTTTATTTTGTACTCCAATGATGGAGAAAAAAAGTCTTATCAAAATGGAAAAGCAAAAAAAAACATGTTCATGGGCGGCTGCATGGTACTCGTCAAATATGTTTTGAATTTTTTTGTAG
Source organism: Vicia villosa (assembly GCF_029867415.1). Taxonomy (NCBI): domain Eukaryota; kingdom Viridiplantae; phylum Streptophyta; class Magnoliopsida; order Fabales; family Fabaceae; genus Vicia; species Vicia villosa. The sequence continues at coordinate 52,208,756 of NC_081180.1, forward strand.
GTTTACTTTCCCCCTTTTTATTGGCTCCCATGAGTATTATTTACTCTACAAATCCTTATTCAAGTCTTTCTTTAGGGGGTTGAGGATTTGCATAAAATTCATTGTATTAATTAGGACAAATGTGCTTAAATAAGAAAGTGTATGGGTTAGGGATACGTATGATAAGTTTAACTTAGCCTTGTTAGGCAAGTGGTGGTAAATGTTGCATGTTGGCATGGATAGTTTGAGGCACAATGCTCTAGCAACAAAACATGAAGTAGAAGGTTGGTTGTATTAAGGGTAGAAGTAATTCGGTGTCTATATGGTGTAAAGATCTGACTAGAGTTAGGGGGAAGGTGATATGTAATTAGGGGCCGATGGTTAGACAATTGTTTAGTTCGATTTTGTGGATAATGAGGAATGAACATCATTTTAAAAGGATAATTGATTGAAGGGAGGAAATCTTTGTTCTAAGTTTTGTTGATTTTATGAGTTGATGGCTAATAAAAATATTTCTATCACGAAGATGAGTGTATTATGTTGAGATTCTAAGTGTCTGATTATAGGTAACAAATGTGACTCTTCTCATGGGAGGAAGAACATGTAATAAAATATTATTATTTGTTATATAACATCGTTTTATAAAATATTGTTGTTAACCATTTAGGGTGGACTCCTGATGATGTTGATGGCTGCTTGTTCAAGTGTGGATATCATATTCTAATTCATGAATAATATATTGATCCTGAATCAACCATAGAGCTCATTTGAAACACAATTGCACCACTCTAAATGCCTTTATTCGTGGGGAAGGTGATAAAGAAAAAAATGTTTGTTCAGGTTATTCGTTGAAGAGTCTTCTTTCCAGATCCTTACTAAAGACACTATGAAACTGACATGTAATAATACCTTTATGCTCGAAGGTGTACAAGTGGATGCGAAACATACAATAACTCTTAACATTTATTCATATAGTGTGATTTTTGGTCGGGTTTGAATTTGTATCATGTAGTGGTTGAGGATTCTACGTCCTCCTGAATGTCATTAGTGATCATGCTTTGAAATTCTAAATTCCCTATCTTTTAGTAAGGAGTCTCATAAGCGCTTTTAAATAATTTAGTTGACAATCATGTGGATTATTTATAAGGAAATAAAATGTCTACTCTCGGTAATAAAAAATTAAGGATTTTGCATCTGATTGAAAATGCTTAAATCCTTTCTTAGTGGTGGGTGAAGGCCAAAAGACTTGATGATTTTTATTTAAATTCTCGGTGGATTAATCATGTCATTGTTATGTTATTGGGTATTCCATAATGTAATTATGCTCTTTATTTATGTTTTATCTTGTTAATGAACATTTGTTTTGAATCTTCTATTAGGACATGCTTAAGTGATTATATATATATGACATAAATTTTCTTATAAAATAATTTATCTTATGTTAAATTTTTATATATGTGTGTGTGTGTGTGTGAAATTGAACAATAAAAAATGTAGCCGTCTTAGCTCAGCTGGTAGAGCGCGTGGCTTTTAACCACGTGGTCGTGGGTTCGATTCCCACAGACGGCGATTTAAAGTTAGATCCATTTTGATCTCATTAATACTTTTTCTATTATGAATCCCTTACCATCTTTCAGCAAAACCTATTCATTAGTTATCAAATAAAACCTTTCCCCACCATCTATGGTTCCATTAACCATGACTTTACTATCATCTTTGTTCAAAATAAAAACTACGATAAAAGGGAGGTGAAAATGGAAACCAAGGAACTCCATGCTTTGTAGCCAATTACAACAAAGACCAATAACATAATAGAAATTTGCTACTTCAAGCATGACTTTCCCCCTATGAAAGGCACCATTGAGGAAAAAAAGCCAAATCAAAATAGCATCAACATGGAATATTACCAATATCTCATCAATCTTTTGGAATCTTCTAAGGCTATCTCATTCAATTATGTAATCCATCTTGGATTATCCAGTGAAGTTCAACACTTGGTTTCTAGTATTTTCTTGATTAGTAATCCTTATTAATAAAATTCTTTATGGATACTAAATTATGGTGCTTCAAAACATGTTTTCCTATACATCAAATCTTTTTTATAATATTAAAAAATATTGATCTTGTTCTCATTACTCTTTTTTAATGGAGATAGAATTTATGTGTACTATTCTAGCACCATCATTTTTATAGAATCTTTGTATTTTTTTTGTTAATGTACTATTCATACCTCAATTTTACATTCGTATAAGAAATATATGAGAAACTCTTACTACACTCCTTGAAGTTTTTAGACACCATGAGTGCTTCTAAAACTACTCATCTGTTTTCGGAAGTCTATCTCTGGAAGCACTTTTTTACTTAGTGTGAAAATATTCCGGAGATGCATCTACGAAATATGTCCGTATGTATATCTGCGGAATAACCCAGATACAGAAAACCAAAAAATCAACATTGCAACGATAAAAACAACATTCATAGATTAAAATCGACATTACATTGATGATTTCAACAATAAATTAAATATTACATTTCAATAGTCTGGTGGACGCTTGCACATCTCTAAGATTTGCTCGACCATTCTTTGCACCGTCGCTACGAACTCGAGCGGGATTTTCTCTTCGAAATCGTAATACGTTCGCCACATCGCCAAAACATCCTCTCGGTTCTTCAGTTGAAAGTTGTTGTAAACGACGTTCCCTCTATTGTCAACTGAATGTGAACGATACTCGAGCTTCACAACATTTCGCTTGTCTCCGTAACGTAGGCGATATCGGATTTCGTCAATGATAATGTCGAGCGAGGTGTAATCGTTGAGTTTGAATGTCCGCCCGAGTGTTTTGCGTCGGAGTAGGAGACACTTGCGACATACCAACGGATGTTGATATCATATTCAGATATTTTTGTGTTTATGTGAAAGACAACATAAGAAACCCTAAATTTATAGAAAACCTAGATGAATATGGACCACCCATTTTGTGTCACAGAATGTTCCGTAGGTATAATGTGAGCAATGCAATGGACAAAGATGAATCTTTACCTGAAGTTCAGTCTTCTCTTGCTCCTTTTGATATGTTGCACCAAACAGTTGGAGTTTTAGAGTGAAAAATGATACTCGCTCCGTCCCACAATGAGTGACCCAGCACACCATTTCACACAGATTAAGAAAAGTGTAAAAAAGTAAGAGAGATAATATTATTTTTACTATAATACCCTTATTATGTATTGGAAATGGTGAACTTTTTAATAATTAGAGGGTAGAATTGGAAAAATTGTATTAAAAATTGAAATGGGTCATTCATTTTGGGACACTATTTTATTCCAAATGGGTCACTCATTGTGGGACAGAGGAAGTATTGATGTAGAATTTTTAGGTTGTGGGGGTGAGTGTTGAAGAAGAAAACCAACAATGGGGGAGTAATCATGCTGGTTCAAACTATATCAGACAATTTCGGAGCTACATCTACGAATATTCTGACGCTAAGACGTTCCGTAGATGTAGCTACGGAAAAATCCCTAAACTAAGTTAATTTGAAGTTTTTCCCAAGGTTTACCAGTTTAAAATGCTTCTGTAGATGTATCTAAAAAACCAAATTTTGGCAAAAAAAAAAGTGCTTCCTAATACGTATCTTCAAAATTAAGAGGCATAAATGAAATTTCGTTAAGTGCCTAAAAATATCAAAGAGTGTATTGAGATATTCTCAAATACATTTTCTCTTTTAAAAACTTTTTTAGTGAATGAGTTTTTTCTATACACATTACATCGACATCCAATAAAAATTCAAATATTTTGCATTACATTCAGATTTAAATATTTTGCATTATATTGACATCTAAGAAGAATTCAAATATTTTGCAATTATTTTTAAAATGTGGTTACCAAATATGTTTGGAGTTGTTAAAATCGATTATACAACTCTAAACAGGTCCGCTTTATTGGACACCAAATTGACTGAAAAAATTATATTATAATATAAATTTAAAATACATTACCCGAGTCCGGACCTATAGAGGTTACATGTTACTCGACCATGAACGGATTATTTATTTATTTATTATTTTTATAAGAAAGTAAAATAATTTTTTTATAATATTTATTATATAAATTTATTACTTTAAATATAATACACTTTTAACTATTATATTATATTTTAAACATAATCTAACACATTTTTATATAGACTACATGTTTTAAATTGTTCCAAGTTTTACATAAATATCCAAATATAACAAATTAATAAAATACAGAAAAATTGTAAAGTGAAACATGAATTTATTAAATGTTAATTTAATTATATTAATGTCTAAAATTTAATAGAAATTTTAAATATAGTACTCCCTCCGTTTTTTATTATAAGTCGTTTTAGACTTTTCATACAGTTTAAGAAAAGTAATAATTGTTGTATGAAAATGAAAAATTATGAAGGTTTTTACAAAATTATCCTTCATTGATGACATATGGAAGATAAATTTATATAATTGAAAGGAGAGAGAATAATAAATATTTAAGGATATAATAGGAAAAGTAGCATTAATTATTCATTAGAATGGTAAAGCGACTTATATTTAAATACAATTTTTTTTTGCAAAACGACTTATAATAAAAAACGGAGGGAGTATAACAGATCAATTTACTGAATTATATTTTAGAATTTTCAGTTATGGACTAAATAGACTATCCACCGCGACCCGTATGTGGTATTTCTAATGAATATTGGTTTTTTTAGGACAGAATTAAAAAAATTATTTAAAATTTTGGCTCTGATTCTAAAACTTAAACTTTAATTTTATTGGAGTTTTCGCCTCGACTCATATAAGGTAGTCTAATTTAACATGTCATTTATGTAAATTCGAGAATATGATAAATTATTATTGAATATGTCATTTATGTAAATCCGAGAATATGATAAATTATTATTGAATGTCATTGTAAAACTAATTTACATTATACTATATTATATCTATAGTTCACCTCTATTAAACTTTATAATTATTATTTAAAAATTAAACATCAATTATTATTTCATAATTTACATGTTTGTAAGCAATATATATTTAAACTCCTAAAAAAATAATATGGTTTCAACAGACAGTGATTTCTTGCAATTTATGAAAACCTCATAACTTTTTTTTAGCAAATAAGTATTATTTATTTTTAGGGGGTATTCATTAATTCGGGTAAATCTAAACCAAACTAAAATCTGAACTAAATTATAGTGTTTGAATTTGATATTTTTTCAGTTTGGGCAAGAATCAAACCAAACCAATAAAATCTAATGACAATTGGTTCGAATATCAGATTTTCAAATTTTTATCCGATCCAAACTTACCATAATTAATTATCATTAAAATTAATAACATGTATTCAACTTCAAGAAGCAAAAGTGAAATGTCGTATCATGACAAGTCATACTTATAAAACACATTCATTATCATACTAACTCAGACGACTAGTTATAGATTCAAAAATCTTTATATTAGAAATTTTTCTTATTAGATATTTTTGAATCTATTAAAAAAAATTATTAGTCTAATATTTACAATTGAACATTGTTAATACTATTTTTTTTTTAATATTATTATAAAAAATAAATTTTCATAAATAAATTTTTTCAAAAATATTTTATATGTTTTTATCTACCCGATCAATTCAACCCAAATTAATTCGTTGTTTTTTGGTTCAGTTTGATTTGAGTTTTATTGTAAAAATTTATAAATTCAATCTAAAATAATTCATTTAATTTTAATTAATATGAATATTAAAATTAAAACTGAACTAAATGCGAACCCTCATAAATAATTATTTTCCGTGTGTAGATAAAAATAGCAGACTAGAGGTGGTTTGTACTTTTCTTGCATATTTATGTCCATTTATGTGCATTTCGGAATAGAGTGATGGAAACGGATAAGAATTTCGGAATAAGGGTATATTCCTTCTCAACACACATAGGTGTTTTGGAATAGAATAATAAGTATATTCTTTTTGGGGATTTTTTGTTTTTATATAGAAACAAAACCACTTAGGAAAACCTATTGCAGTTTAGTTTTCTTTAGTCGTGATGAACAGATAAGAGTTCATTATATTTGAATTGGAAGCAAAACACTAAGGATCAATGCTATAACCACAACCATATATATTATTGATATTGTCACCGACGTAGCCGTCAAATGGCTCTCAACCTATCTATGCGACTTGAGTTCATTTAGAATAAATTAACTTATCAACAATTACTATTAAATCATAATTATCAATTAGTTAATAATATGTTACTCATATTCATAATAACAGTTTAGCTTTACTACCAACCATTCATCAATAAAAAATTTCATGTTAGAAATTCAGGTATGATAATCCTGGATAACTTCGAAGAATCGTGTTCGTACACTTTCCGAACAAAGTATTTCAACCCTATTCTTGCCTGGGTTCACGAAATTTTTGTGGGGATAATTCTCGAAGAGCAATCTGTTTCTGACAAAAGAGAACAGATCAGGAATGTAGAGAGGAAGTATTATTTTTCGTATCCGAAACCGAGGTCAAATGACTCCTTATATAGGAGATCAACAACAGAAACCAAAATGACACACCTGTTCAGAAAAAACGGTTATGTCGGTTGGGAAATGGTACAACTATTCAAAAAAATTCGAACATTCGAAGAGGACATAAACACAGAACCAGAATCATTGGGAACTCCATTCAAATTCATCATGAACATACCATTATTATAATATCCAAATCCTACAAACACACCAGACTTCGATAAAACATATTTATCGGATTCACACACTTGCTTGTATCCAAGCTTATTTAATACATGACCAGAAATTAAATTCTTACGTAATTTAGGAACATACAATACATTAAACAAAGTAATAGTCTTTCCAGAACTGAATTCTAGCACCATGTTTCCTTTGCCTTCAACGGGAGCGAAGTGATCATCTCCTATGTAGAGGACAGAACCATCTTCCACTGGAACAAGAGTCTTGAACCAGAAACGATCCTTGCAAACATGTGTTGTAGCGCCAGAATCAATCCACCACGCGATAGCATCATCATGCACATAAAATGCTTCAGAAGTTAGTAAAACCGAATGTTTAATCAAATTATTCAAATCACAAATTGATTTCTGACCTTGGTTTTCGGATTGGTCCTTAGACCCCTTTCCTGAACCACTTGCGTTCGCGTTGTCGTGCTTTTTGCCGAAACAACAATCCTTTTTGAAGTGGCCTGTTTTGCCACACTTCCAGCATTCTAGTTTCGGTTTCTTGTTAACACCGAAATTGCCCTTTTTGTTATTGAAAGCACGCTTCTTTCCTTTGTTTTTGTTGTTATCGTTCTTACCACCCTCTTCGATCATATTAACAGAGGGTCCAGCAATTTCTTTGCCTTTTCCTTTGTTATCCTCATGCGCTTTTAGAGATTCCTCTATGCGCAAGTAACTTCCAAGTTGGATCAAAGACAGTTCGTCTTTTCCATGTTTCAGATTGTGTTTGAAATCCTTCCATGAAGGAGGCAACTTGTCTATGATGCTTGAGACAAATATTGTTTCATCCATCTTCAATCCGTGTTGTGTGAACTGTCCAAGGATTCAGAGGAGTTCATTGAATTGTTCCATAACAGACCTCGATTCAACCATTTTGTAATTGTTGAAATCAGTTACCAGGAACTTTTTACTAGATGAGTCCTCTGCCATGTACTTGGCTTCGAGACAATCCCACAATTCCTTTGCAGATTCCACGTTTTGGTAAATATCAAATAAGGGATCAGACATACCGTTAAGAATGTGCCCTTTGCATATGTAGTCGTCGTTCTCCCACTTTGATTGGCGTCTCAGATTTTCAACCGTGTCATCCTCCACAAGTTCTGGAATTGGTGTAGACAGGACGTGCACCACCTTCAATGTTGTCAACATGAAATGCATCTTCTTCTGCCAACGCCTGAAGTTTTGTCCTTGAAACTTGTCCAATTTTCCGAAATTTTTAGTCATCTCCTTGACGGTGCTTCCTCCAGCCATGATTATCAGAAAGAATACTTTGTTCGTTTGTTAGAAATTCGGGTATGATAATCCTGGATAACTTCGAAGAATCGTGTTCGTACATTTTTCAAACAAAGTATTTCGACCCTATTCTTGCCTGGGTTCACGAAATCTTTGTGGGGATAATTCTCGAAGAGCAATCTGTTTCTGCCAAATGACTCCTTATATAGAAGCCAGGGGCTCTGCCCCTTGGACCCCGACGGGGCGCTGCCCCGCCCCTTGGAACCCCGTTTCTATTATTCGTATTCAATTGCACGTTTGGCTCTACAAGCATGCACTCCGCACTACCCTGACTTGTTTCAAGCTTAACGCATAATTGCATCGCTCTATAGTAAATCACATTACTACCAAAATACATTGATGATACTAAAATCACCAACAAACTCCCCCCATTTTAGTGTAATCCTTGATTTACTCGCATGTATAACGATCAAAAAAAATGCATAAACGAAAATGTCTTGCGATTGAATTTTCATCTTAGTACAGATACACATTCCAAATACTCGAAAATCGGGGTGTCATATCGATTGAACCCGGTAATCCATTTGAATATCTGAAGATATAGTACACATATGTTTCTTACAATACTCTACTATTCATACTTGACACTTTACAAGTCATATGTCCTTATTCATTAATAAGCATATAGGAAGCCAAGTCCAAGCTTCCTGAAGCGGCAAAACTTCATGCTCACATAGGTGATCCTTTTAATCTTGCACCTGCATTTGCAATTTTCCAAAAGAACCATTAAGAAGATATACTTCAACCTAGCCATCACTTGCAGGTCTGAGCATTTACCTTGGGAAGATAAACACAATTGCTCCAATCTCTAACTATGATCTTTCCACATTGAATTATGCTTCTAACGTTGCATTAGAAGGGAATTGGGTATACCATAGCTAATAGATTTAAATGGACTTTAATCCCATCCCAATTACCGACTTCTTCACTAAGTCTCTAGCTAACCCCTTCGTCAAGTGGTCAGCTAAGTTTTGTTGCAACCGAAAAAACTCAATAGATATCACCCCATTCATGATTAATTCCCTAATCATACTATGTCTAATACCCAAATGTCTAGACTTTCCATTGTATATTCAACTATAACCTTTAGCCAGTGTGGCACTACTATCACAACGGATAAAAATTGGTGATATCGGTTTAGGCCATATCGGAATCTCATATACCAAGTTCCTTAGCCATTCAGCTTCTTTACCAGCGGCAGCTAATGCTACAAACTCATATTCCATTGTGGAACTAGTTATACATGTTTCCTTCTTGGAGGCCCATGAGATGGCACCTCCCCCAAGCAAGAACACCCATCCACTTGTAGAGGATGAATCTTCAATATTATTTATCCAACTAGAATCCGAATAACCCTCTAACACCGAAGGAAATCCCATATATGACAATCCATAATTCATAGTACCCTTCAAGTACTTGAATACCCTAGTTATCGCATGCCAATGATGTCTACTAGGATTACTAGTAAATCTGCTCAACTTTCCAACCGCATAAGCAATATCCGGTCTAGTGCTAATCATAGCATACATCAAAGAGCCTATTGTTCTTGAGTATTCGAGTTGATCCACAGGTTTACCTGTATTTGGCATAAGCTTTTCTCCCGGATCCATGGGAGTACTTACTGGAGAACAACTTTCATAATTGAACTTCTTGAGTATTTTCTCAATGTAATGAGATTGCGTAATTACAATCCCCTTATTCTCCCGTTTAATCTTAATACCAAGAATAACGTTCGCTTCTCCCATATCCTTCATGGAGAACTTTGATAACAAGAAATTCTTCATTTTATCAATTTGATTTTGGTCGGTGCCAAAGATCAACATGTCATCAACATATAGACAAATGAAAACTCCTTTACCGGATGTATCAAATTTGCTATATACACATTTGTCAGCTTGGTTTAGAATGAAACCATTAGACAAAACAACCTCATCAAACTTTTGATGCCACTGCTTCGGAGCTTGTTTCAGCCCATACAACGACTTAACTAGCTTACACACTTTATGCTCATTACCGGGCATTACAAATCCTTTAGGTTGCTTCATATACACTTCTTCTTCCAAATCACCATTCAGAAATGCTGTTTTGACATCCATTTGATGAATCACTAGATTATGAATAGCCGCCGAGGCAATCAACAATCTAATAGTAGTGATACGGGCAACTGGAGCATATGTATCAAAATAATCAATCCCTTCCTTTTGTCTGAAGCCTTGGATAACTAATTTAGCTTTATATTTGTCAATTGTACCATCGACTTTCATCTTCCTTTTGAAGATCCATTTGCAACCCAATGGTTTGCAACCTGGTGGTAAATAAGATAATACCCAAGTATTATTTTCCATGATAGAACCAATCTCTTCATCAATTGCTTCTTTCCAAAAAGCAGAATCTCGAGATTTCACAGCTTCATCATACGTTCTTGGATCCTCCTCTATACTATAGCAATAATAGTATTGAGTATCAATCTGATCCTTTGATCCCTCAACTAAATATAGTTGAAAATCAGATCCATAAGATCTAGATTTTCTAGCTATTTTTCTCCTACGGAGTTCAATTGTCTCACTTGGCACATCATTTGGACCCCAGCCAAGGGCTCTGCCCCGCACCCCGCCAGGGGCTCTGCCCCTTGGAACCCTGTTTCTATTATTCGTATTCAATTGCACGTTTGGCTCTACGAGCGTGCACTCCACACTACCCTAACTCGTTTCAAGCTTAACGCATAATTGCATCGGCCTATAGTAAATCACATTACTACCAAAATACATTGATGATACTAAAATCACCAACATTTCGTACAAATAAGAATTCGGAATACATCATGCATTATCAACATTTTATCACTCACACAATAATTTTATAGTTAAATATTCAAGGTGGATCTTTTCTGGTTCATAAACCGAGATCTGATGGTGAATCGTGTTGAATATCTTGATGATTTTATGTTTCGATCCGGTGGCGAGTACTTGCAAATATTTGAAATTCAAGTGACTGACTATCAAAACTGAGAAGTATTTAGAGTTAAAATAGTATGTTTTTTGACATCACGCCTCTGCTAGATTTTTATAGTAGGGTTCTATGATTTTTTTAGACAAGGAACCTTCAGTTTTGAACAACTTTAAAGAACGACAAATTTCTGATTATTATTCAAGGTATAGTCTAATGGCTCTTCCTTCTAGTTGTTATAATCAACTGTTCTTATAGAGCAAGTTCATCTTAGTTTTTGTGGTGCGAGAACCTTCTTTGTGGATGAGTGCTCTAAAGGAGTGACACCATTGGCCTCACATTAGGGAGGTGTTGTCAATGTTCATTGGTACTCAAATTCTACATTTTGATCGCTTCGTCGGTATTCGGTCTTTATGTTGCTAAGACAAGATCATTTAGTGGTCCTCAACTTCTCTTGTGGATCTATGTTCTGGTAGGTATGACATTTGCAATAATATATTTGATTTTGATTTTGACAACATTCTTAAGTATAGTCTTCATCTGAAGTATTGATCAAGTCCATCTGGTGTTGATGGTGACAACACTATTCAGTGAAGTCATCATCTGATGTAGTGATGAAGTTGAGGTGCTTGGAGATCAAGATCTCAAACCTTTTCTCTAAAGAGCATAACCTTATGTCAAGCGGCATTCAGTGAAGTTATCAAAGATATCTCATCAAGGAACGTTTGTTTGATGATAGTGTATATCTTAAAGAGTTATCTTGTAACACCCCATATTTTCTAATTTTAATTTAATCGGAAATTAAATTATTATTTAGAACTATTTGGTATTTTGTTGAATTATTGGAAAATTATGGATTAAGGGCCATTGGGCTAGAATGGTGAGATTAGTAGTATGGGGGTGCTAAGTGAGTAAGCCCATTACTAATTATTTTATGTCTTCATAAAATAAAGGAAATAAGGAAGATTGGGAAAAAGGAAAAAGGAACGTGAAAAGCAGAGCAGAGGAGATGAGAGATTGGAAAGCTGATACGTGAAAGAGGAACAGAAGAGGAAGAGGGATAATCAAGATCTTTGGCTAAGGTAAGGGGGGACTCTTCCGGTTAACATCTTTTATCGTATTATAGATGATAGGACTGATTTAGATGCATTGTTTGTGTCAATTGGTTATATGCTAGATTGGGGTTTTGGGATGATTTTGAAGGGAATTGTATGATTTGATGAATTGTATGATTATATGATTGTTATGGTGATTAAATGATCCCCTTTGTGCGTTATATTTATGTTATAACATGTATGTGGCTGATATGGTGGTGTTGAGGTTCATGACATAACTTGGTTTGGGTTTTGGGGATTTTGGGGTAAATCCCGTAATGCTATCAATTGCGATGAGAGCTCTGACTTTTGCCAGTTCGCGCCGCGAAGGTAGGTGCGCGCCGCGAAGGCGTAACTTTTTCTCGTTTCGCGTCGCGTACAAGTGGTTGCGCCCCGAATAGCTTGGCAGAGAGCCAAGGATTTTTGGAACGCTCAGTTGGCGCCGCGAACCAAGTTGGCGCCGCGTGCTGTAGCGATAATTGTTTTCTTGAAAATGTAAAGATGTGTAACTTTCAAACCGTAAGTCCGTTTTAGATGCCGTTTTGGACGTCGTTCCTTAAATTGAATACTCTACCATATGAAATAAATAAAATAACAACAACTTGATTTTATTTTGAAAAGTACCGTTTTTCTCCAAATGTGGTTTATTCTGGTTTTGCATAGTTGATGAGATGCAATGACTGTTGTTTGCATAATTGAATATGTGCAATGATGTGTGTTGTGATAATGTGGTTGCTCCTGCTTGTTATGCAAATGGATGTTGTTCATGGTAAATATGATTATCATGTGTTTTGATGAATGGTGATGTAAATACTCTGTTTTGTTGGGTTGATTTGTGGTACTTAGTACACGTTTGTGAGAGGTGTCATTGTTGTTGCACTGAATGGCGGATGTTCTATCAGTTATGATGTTGTGGTTGTAATTGGTGTTTGTTATACATATATTGTTGGTGTAAAATATGTATTTTATTTATGGTTGAGAAATAGCTTAATTGTGTGTGGCTATTGATTATTGTGTTGGTTGATGATTATGACATTTGGATGGTTTATGTGGATGAGGAGCATGTTATGGTTGATACATGCATTTCATAATCATTATGTGACTGATCCTTGACGATGGTGGATCAGTGGTAGCTAATTCCCATTGTGTGGAATTAGTGAGTGGGTGTTGGCGTATCCTTGACGATGGTGGATCGGTGAGTTGGGTTATCCCAGATTTTGGTACCACATGCATATAGTTGCATTTGCATTAGGCTACTTGTGTTATTATAACATGAATGGAAGACTGTCCAATGTTATAATATGTGATGATTGTATAATGGTTATGATTTGTTTGGATGAATTATGGTGTTGTCTCTTGGTAATGTATTCTATTTGTTGTTGTGTGTTGATGAGTACTTCCTGACAATCTGAATATAATGAAATTGGATGAATAATGTGACTATGATGTGTTATTGTTTATAATTCGATAACATTTGTTAATTGTGAATGAGACTCACCCTTACTGTTGATATTTTTAGATTGAGGATAGCGGCTTTTGGCTCGGTGAGGATTAGCTCATGAGCCAGTTCGTTTAGTATAGCGTCGGTGTCATGCTCTGATATTGTAACACTGGGGAAACGATAGCTTAGAATTTATGATGATACTCTATCGTGTTGTTATTGTATTAATTCTGTGGGATATAGCATAGACGATGTTATGCTTATCCGTATGGTGAATTTCCGCTGTGTTAACATGAGATATTTAGGTATTATGATGAATTATTCCTTAGTGAAAGCATGACAATTGATTTATGATAATTTGTTTTAATTGGAATTGTGACACCCTTGTTTTCATGTTTTACTCTGAATTATTTTATAATTTCCGCGGGATTTAGAAGGGTGTTACAATAGTGGTATCAGAGCAGGTCGGTCCGTCCGGCTAATTGTCGAGTCAGTTGAGTTACACGACGGTTGAATACTGTCGGCATATTATCCCTTGGTACATGACATGTGAGTGAATCACTGTCGGTACTTGGTTGTTTGTTGCGGAGGTTGGTTTGAAACAAGTGGGGTAGAAGCTTCGCTTCTCAGTTATGTTTCAGTTGTAAGATGATTGATTCAGTCGGCTGTTGTTGGCAACAGTGCAAGCGTTGTTGGAGTTTGTTGTTTCCCGAATTGAAGGTGACTTAGAATTTGGACTTGACTGGTAGTTAATTTGGAACATCTGGAAGGAAGATGATTAGAGGTAATTGACGATTATTTTGTAAGGGAGGAAAATTAGAAAGTTGTAATGTATCAGCTCTACTGATGGACTGCGGAGTTGTCAGTTGAGTAGCCTTGCGTCTCGGAAGAGGTTCAGCTGCAAGTTTGCAAGGAGGATTGCTGTCGTAATGTTTCAGAAATCGCACTTCGGTGATGGAATGTGTTGCTCAAGTTATAAGAATGTTTGGAAGTGAAGAGATATGATAGGGGCTGTTTGGAATGTGATCGGTTTGAAGAGAATGAGTTTTGGAATGAGATTTTCGTAAGCAAAACGCAGGAAAATTGCTGAATAGCTGCAGAACTTCGAAAATTCATAACTAGAGTTCTGGACATCCGATTTGAGTTCCGTTTGAAGCATCGGAAAGCTAACGAGATGAACTTTGTTATAAAAATGGTTGCAGCTGCTGTAACATAATTAATTGTGACAGGATGACGTTGGAAAGAGGTGAAGTTGCGGTAACTCTTGTTCTTATAACTAGACTTGTTTATTGGTACTGCACGGGAGGTCAGTGTCAGTGTTGAACGGATTGAAGGAATAATTAGAAGGTTTGTTGAGGAGTAATTTTAAGAATTGAATGTACCAATTGAGGAGTTTTGGATATATCGTATAGAGTGTCGCTGCATGATGTCGGTGTTGCATTTTCGGACAACGTTGGAAAATTCATATCTTGAGTTCCGAGTGTCGGATTAATGTGTCGTTTGAACATACGAAGAGGAGAGATTATGTTCTACCTTATGGGAGGGTTATAAATACAGTAGGGTGATCCTATGAAGAGATATTTTAAAGTCGGTTACGGAAGTGTGAAACTTGTTGAATAAGAATGCCTACTATCGTGATTGTTTGAAACGAAGTTGAGTAGAACATGTTGTTGATGAATAAGTCGATGAGATATTCGGTAATAAAGATGATTTGAGTACCGATGGATTTTAGTGAGGATTGAATTAGTAGCAAGGATGGAATAAACTTTAGAACTCTTGGAATAGTATTTGTGATGGCAAAGTGACGATAAGTATAAAGGAAGAATTTTAGAGGATTTCTGACACCTATTGAATGTGAGGAAGACTTGTTGAGATTTCGAGTGGAATGATATTGGGATGTGAAAGACGTCACAGGATTGAGAGTAAAACCACGAGTTATGAATGTTATCGCGATCTTTTTTCTAAAATGAGGATTTTGGATTTGGGACGGAATGAATAGTAATGTACGAGTACATTAGTGATTATGGAGTTTGGAAGTACTTAACTAGTGTGCGAGTTGTAAAGACTCAAAGTGAATTATTGGATTATGATGATATTAATGAGTTTGAGTGCAAACTCGGAAAGGACACTATTATGTAGTAATGACAGTTTATGCTTAAATATGGTTGTCGGCTATCTATTGACAAATTGAGGACTTGATCACCCTTAATCTCTTGTTGGTAGTAGACGGAAATCATATAGATGGGATGAACTTGTTTTGTTACCTTAATGGTTTAAGATGTGATGAATACTAAGCCTTGAGAATAATCACTCACTATGTTGTGTGAACTTATGAAGAGATGAATATGAAAGAGTGCAACGTAATTGACGGTGACTTAAGATGGGTAATCAGAGTCGCACAGCGAAAATACGATGTGGAGTAGTGTTATGAGTACTACTTATGGGAAGTAAGGAATTAATATGTCGGAAGCCTACATAGAGAATATGTATTGATCTATATGTTGGATTTAGAATCCAGTGGATGTAAGGATGTCGCGTCGAAGAATTATAACTCTTTTGAATAATTGCCGAGATGATGAATATATTATTATGGTTGTACGTAGTTAACGAGTATGTATTCGGCAAAATTAAAACGAAGAGTTGATAATATATGATGCTGTAATAATTTTGTGCTGTTATTGAGGTGATATTGTAAATTCCAGATATAATGAGGAATTACACTCTATGAAGGACGGAGTTGATTTGATTCTTAGTAAAGAGCGTGACTTAGTTGAGCTATTTTGTAAGCGATGGTATATTGAGGCTGATGAGTGTGTACTTGTTCTGATGGTTAGGATGTTTAAATAGAGGAAGTAATCAAGAATTGTTGTTGAATGAATATAAGTAATTCTGAGTGGTAAATTGGTACCATGAATGATGAAGAATGATTCTTGAACGAATAAGTAAAGAGAGTCGGGATCGGGTAAAGCTCAGAAATCTAATTGGTGTAGATGATTGTGATGAGTAGTCAGAGTAGTGCGGAAAAAACGGAATGTAAAGTGTTGGATAATCGATGGCTTGACTTAAGAGGAGTCAGATAATTGGAATTCAATGGTATAGGAATATGAGTATTGAGTTTCTTGAAGGAAGCGGTTGGTGAAAAGTGTAAGTATTACCTTATCGCTCAGATGGAAAAGCGTGTCTAAGGTTGGTATGTTGGTAGAAGGGATCCAGGTACTGTATTGTTGATCAAGTGTGATCATACTATAAATTGTGTAATTGTATTACTCGGTTGTTGAACGTATTGTATAGGTTGTACCTCAATGTTCTGTTGTTGTTAACCTTTTGGAGATATAGCGAGTGGTATATTTTTGGATAGCCAAATGCGACGTAAGAACTGGGATTTGAATGTATGAAACATGTTTCCTGTTGGTTATGTCAGATGGATTTTTAGGATTGAATGATGGTAATGTTAATTGGGAGCTGGAGAGTCAGGTGGAGGACTCTTATACGAGCTGGTTACTTGAGGTATGTTTTCGAGGATGAAAACTCTTTTAGTGGGGGAGAGTTGTAACACCCCATATTTTCTAATTTTAATTTAATCGGAAATTAAATTATTATTTAGAACTATTTGGTATTTTGTTGAATTATTGGAAAATTATGGATTAAGGGTCATTGGGCTAGAATGGTGAGATTAGTAGTATGGGGGTGCTAAGTGAGTAAGCCCATTACTAATTATTTTATGTTTTCATAAAATAAAGGAAATAAGGAAGATTGGGAAAAAGGAAAAAGGAACGTGAAAAGCAGAGCAAAGGAGATGAGAGATTGGAAAGCTGATACGTGAAAGAGGAACAGAAGAGGAAGAGGGCTAATCAAGATCTTTGGCTAAGGTAAGGGGGGACTCTTCCGGTTAACATCTTTTATCGTATTATAGATGATAGGACTGATTTAGATGCATTGTTTGTGTCAATTGGTTATATGCTAGATTGGGGTTTTGGGATGATTTTGAAGGGAATTGTATGATTTGATGAATTGTATGATTATATGATTGTTATGGTGATTAAATGATCCCCTTTGTGCGTTATATTTATGTTATAACATGTATGTGGCTGATATGGTGGTGTTGAGGTTCATGACATAACTTGGTTTGGGTTTTGGGGATTTTGGGGTAAATCACGTAATGCTGTCAATTGCGATGAGAGCTCTGACTTTTGCCAGTTCGCGCCGCGAAGGTAGGTGCGCGCCGCGAAGGCGTAACTTTTTCTCGTTTCGCGTCGCGTACAAGTGGTTGCGCCGCGAATAGCTTGGCAGAGAGCCAAGGATTTTTGGAACGCTCAGTTCGCGTCGCGAACCAAGTTGGCGCCGCGTGCTGTAGCGATAATTGTTTTCTTGATAATGTAAAGATGTGTAACTTTCAAACCGTAAGTCCGTTTTAGATGCCGTTTTGGACGTCGTTCCTTAAATTGAATACTCTACCATATGAAATAAATAAAATAACAATAGCTTGATTTTATTTTGAAAAGTACCGTTTTTCTCCAAATGTGGTTTATTCTGGTTTTGCATAGTTGATGAGATGCAATGACTGTTGTTTGCATAATTGAATATGTGCAATGATGTGTGTTGTGATAATGTGGTTGCTCCTGCTTGTTATGCAAATGGATGTTGTTCATGATAAATATGATTATCATGTGTTTTGATGAATGGTGATGTAAATACTCTGTTTTGTTGGGTTGATTTGTGGTACTTAGTACACGTTTGTGAGAGGTGTCATTGTTGTTGCACTGAATGGCGGATGTTCTATCTGTTATGATGTTGTGGTTGTAATTGGTGTTTGTTATACATATATTGTTGGTGTAAAATATGTATTTTATTTATGGTTGAGAAATAGCTTAATTGTGTGTGGCTATTGATTATTGTGTTGGTTGATGATTATGACATTTGGATGGTTTATGTGGATGAGGAGCATGTTATGGTTGATACATGCATTTCATAATCATTATGTGGCTGATCCTTGACGATGGTGGATCAGTGGTAGCTAATTCCCATTGTGTGGAATTAGTGAGTGGGTGTTGCCGTATCCTTGACAATGGTGGATCGGTGAGTTGGGTTATCCCAGATTTTGGTACCACATGCATATAGTTGCATTTGCATTAGACTACTTGTGTTATTATAACATGAATGGAAGACTGTCCAATGTTATAATATGTGATGATTGTATAATGGTTATGATTTGTTTGGATGAATTATGGTGTTGTCTCTTGGTAATGTATTCTATTTGTTGTTGTGTGTTGATGAGTACTTCCTGACAATCTGAATATAATGAAATTGGATGAATAATATGACTATGATGTGTTATTGTTTATAATTCGATAACATTTGTTAATTGTGAATGAGACTCACCCTTACTGTTGATATTTTCAGATTGAGGATAGCGGCTTTTGGCTCGGTGAGGATTAGCTCATGAGCCAGTTCGTTTAGTATAGCGTCGGTGTCATGCTCTGATATTGTAACACTGGGGAAACGATAGCTTAGAATTTATGATGATACTCTATCGTGTTGTTATTGTATTAATTCTGTGGGATATTGCATATACGATGTTATGCTTATCCGTATGGTGAATTTCCGCTGTGTTAACATGAGATATTTAGGTATTATGATGAATTGTTCCTTAGTGAAAGCATGACAATTGATTTATGATAATTTGTTTTAATTGGAATTGTGGCACCCTTGTTTTCATGTTTTACTCTGAATTATTTTATAATTTCCGCGGGGTTTAGAAAGGTGTTACATATCTCAAGCCTCATCAGAAAAAGACTCAAGATTCCAATGAAGTGGTAAAATCAAAGATAATGTAGCAAGAAACAAGAAGCTTCAAATTTGTGAAAGAGAGAAAGTGTGGAAGTTTGTAGAGTTTGTATCGAGTGATCTATGTTTGTAAAGGTTTAAGACCAACTCTTAATTTTACTAAGGCAAATCACACATCTTGCACTACATAATAGATTAACCCTTAGGCCTAATCAATTATCCCTTTTTGTAATGCCTTATAATCAACCATTAGGATCAATAATTGACTAGTAGCAACTCTTTCAAAAACCTTTTTTTACTTGCTAATCAATTGCCACTCGCTTAATCAATTATCAACATTAAAAAGGCCCATGGACCTTTTTCTTTTTACGCCACCTTTTGCCCTATAAATAGAGGGCTCCCCTTCACTTCACTTCTCCTCAAACCAGAAAACATATTTGTACTCCTCTCTCTCTCTCTCTCTCTCTCTCTCCCCATATATATATATATATATATATATATATATATATATATATATATATATATATATATATATATATATATATATATATATATATATATATATATATATATGTTCTTCTCACTTTTGCATTAGTGCTTTTGAGAGTGAAGTTTTATATTTTTGAGGTGTTTGGGTCTGGTGTAAAAGCAATATTGTAAAATCTCTTTAGGAGATAATTTATTTTGGTTATGAGCTAAACTAAGATAAAATATTCTGTTTGATTTACGAGGTAAATCACTTAAAACCAATGTTTGGTTGGGACGGGGTAAATCAGTTCGTGAGCTCGGTCTGTATTAAAAGATCACATATGGTTCGAGATTGTCCAAATGGAAAAATATATTGGTTGGGACGTCTCCGTAGATAAAACTATGTGTTTGGTTGGGAAGTTAGCTATTATAAAACTCATCCAATCCTTTTGTAAGAAGGTTCGTGGGCAAATCCTGTCAAAATCTTACATCAAAGTAGAAACTCTCAAGAAGGAATTCTTGGGGATAGAACTAGGTCACATTATCAAATCAAACCTCTATAAATATCTGGTCCCTTTCTTTCTTCCCTTAAATCTTTACTTTTTAGTTATTTGTTTCCGTTGCATTTCCATCTATCTGATTTTTTGTTTTTCGTTGCTTTTATCTTGTTTGTTTGCAAAAGGTTTTCAAACTCTAATTTTGTGAAATATTTTTATTTGGAAATGGCTTTTAAAACCCACACAATTTTCCCCATATCTTATGTTCGAAGTCATTTGTCTAACATATCTAACTTGTTAATTAGTGGAAATCTTATACGGGTGTTGAAAGTATTTTTGGGTAAATATTTTCGGTAATATATCGTATCCACAGGGATTGGTTAATATCACTGCCGTTCTATAGTTGTTTATTTTGAGTTAGGAAAATTGAGTTGGTTTGTTTTATGATTCTAATAATATCAAAAGTAAACAATAAATTAAAAGCGAGTAATGAACTGTTGTTAATGATTAGAGAAATATGTTGAACCTTAGGGTTCATCAACCTACTCCTATACAATTATTACTTAATTCACAATTGAACAATCTTTTAAATCATTATCTTCACTTATCCTCAAATAAGATTCCATGTCTGCAAATCAAATTAGATAACTTTTACCGGTATGAGATTCGATCTCTCCAAATATCAATAACGATAATAGTAATTAAGAACGATAATTATGAAAACCCAATTACAATTCCATCTCTGCAAATTGCAATTGAATCAATATAGTAACCTAGGGCAAAAGTTAAGTCCTTTCTTTCGATCAAAGATTCAACGATAATTTAAGAATAAAAACAAGATTTCTTATTGATAATGAATTCAAATAATTGTTCACAGGAATTAATTAATGGTATTGTATATTCATAGGTTAACTACTACCTTAGATTCAACAAGAGGGGTTTAGCTCTCCATAGACATGAAGAACACACAAAGATTAATGGAAGAATTCATCTTCATCAAAGGAATGTCTTCGCTTCATAGAGAATTGGTCTTCAATTGATGATTGTGGCTGCACCTTCAGATTGCTCTCCTAATTTCGCTCTTCCCAAAATTATTTTTCTCTTGGAAGCTAGGGCTTTTAAATAGAAGTTTTGGGCTTTTAACGCCGAGGCCGCGGCGCGGCATCGGACTGGCGCGGCGCGCTTCAAAACAGAGATATTTTCGCGGCGCGCTCTAGGACTCTCGCGGCGCGCTCTTTGCAATTTCCATATTTTTCTTCTGCCTTTGAGACTTCCAGCTCTCTTTCCTCCTCATGTTCTTCTCAAGCTTCAATTCAGCTCTAAACCTGCAACAATAACACCCACAAGTGATTCGATTTGCTTTACGCACGAACTAAACTTGTTCAGTTCAATTCTTAATAAAAACCTATGGATTTATCACAATTTGCATTAGTTTAGAGAAGAAATCACTTATATTAACACATGAATTTACCATTAATTTACTCCTAACAACGGGGTCTCTCAAGGTTCGTTGGATGGATCCAACAACCATTGGCTTAAGTTTTGGGGATGATCTTTATTGAGCTGGACTAAAGTGTATTGGTCTTATACCAAAATTATAGCCCTCCTCCCCCGAGCAAGGGATGGAAAAGTCGGGTGATGGTTTGTTATGAATCTATTGGTATGCAGACTTATCCTAAAATCGCAAATATTATGTGTGGAACTATGTGCTTGCAGGTATAATCATAAAGTGATCAAAGCTCATAGATGAAAAAGAAATGTTTAACTATGATAAAGTCAAGGTTTTGATGATGACAACACCTCAAGTTGTAACAACTGTAACAACTATTGAAGTGATTTTAATGATAACAACGTATAGAGACAAGCAAGTACTAAAGCTAGCGGTCAAATAGGCACAAGATGGTTGATCCAGTTATTCCTCCGAATCAAGCTAAAGAATTAGGGTCTTATGATCACCAATGATATCCTCTAATGGTTGTGTCTAACTTCAAGGTATCTCAAGCCTCGTCCATTAGAAGATTCAAGTGAAGTGATTATATGATTGGTAGATCTGGGAAAACATATTAAAGCTCCAGAGTGTGAAAGCTTGTTTAATCGTGTCTAGTTGAGTGATCAATGTTTTGTAAAAAAAACAGACCTTTTTTTGTAAGTGATATGGATAAGTCACACACACACACACACAAGACTATTCTTGAAGACTATCCTTTTCAAATAAAATCACTTAAAATGTTTTTGAACCCTAGCTAGTTGTGGCTGGAAATGTCTGATTGATTAGGACGAGTTTTAAATTGTCTAATTGATTTGAACAAATACCTAACTGGTTATATAAGAGATAAATAAGTCTATAATCGATTATAACAGTGTCTTAACGAATAGTAACGACAATCTATTGATAAGTGCCAAATTGTAGTTATTTTGTGTATAATTTTGTTGCACTTATCTTCTCTTTTTCCTCAATTTAGACGCGTTTTAGTGTATATTACATACAATACGTATACTTTGCGTTTAATCGAGTTTTTGATTCATTTATGTACCGACTAATAGTTTTCTATTCTTTTTGTAGGTATTTGAGCATGTTTGGAGCATTGAGTAATAAAGCTTCAAGGATGCAATTTTGTATCAATAAAAAGAGAAGCAATTGAAGAAATAAAAAGTGCAGACTGGTGTGAGTCGCCCGGCGGAGCAATTGGCTCGCCGGGCGAGCGTTGGAAAATTTTGGTCTTTCTTCTGCCTTGGGCCGCCTCTCGTTCGCCGGGCGGAAGAAGAAGGAGTCGCCGGGCGAAACAATTCGTTCGCCGGGCGAAAGTAGATATTTTTGCCACTTAATGACGTGGCAGAGGCTGTGTGGCCAGGAATAAAGGTCTTGCCGGGCGGAGCAATTGGCTCGCCGGGCGAAAGCTGCGGGACAGATTTGTGTATATATTTTCATATCATTTCATTTTTAGGGTGATGGTTTTGGGAGGCCAATTTTAGGGTTCTCTCAACTCCATCACCTCATTTCTTGTTAGATTAGGAGTAGATAACAACATTGGATCTTGCAATTGGTGGATTGGGGTGTATTCTTCATCAATTGGTGTTGACAAACCAAGACATGTTTGCTTTCTCTTTCTATCTTCTCTTTGTAATTTCCATTGTTGGGTCGTTTGTATGTATCTCCTTTGAACTCATGTATATTTGTTGATCATTATGTTGTATAAAGCTTGCTTTCATATCTTTGTGGATTATTATCTTGGATTTTTGCTTTGTTGCTAATGTGTTTGAGTCGCTATGGAGACGTAGGGCTCTAATGCTTATCTAGGATAATTATCTATTAACTTAATTGCAGAGATGGATTAGGTTGATAATCACTTAGTGTCAGTGCTTAATGCTTCTGAATGGTCGTGTTTGTCTGAGAGATCGGCATCTACGGGAAGTTCGGATATCTCATGTGTTGTTTAGGTGGTTGAGAGATCGTCACTTAGATAATATTGTGGGTAGTTTTGTTGACATGTGATAACATTGATAGGTTACAAGTTGAGTATGTTCGGTCAATAAGTTTAAGTCTGTGAGAACTAGATCATATTCCAGCTTGCAATTTTATTCTATTAAGGAATGAGTAGTTTTCTTTTTGATACATTTACTCTCTTGTACATTTATAAAACCAAACTCAAGAACGAATTAATTGATCGAATGGCACACATCTCTGTGGACTACGATACGATATAACTATATCACCCGGGAATAATATCCTACTTACTTTTGCTTGCCGCTTTACCGCTCCAACATCTATCAAAACCTTCCATTTTAGGCAGCAATAATAGATTATTGCATGTTCCTACTAGATTAGTTAATCGATTAGGTCATTAGTTTTTTCGATGGATTGTTTCTTAAAATGAACCATTCTCTGGCCTATAAATAGAGGAATTCCTCTTCATTTCTAATTATCCAAAAAATGTGATCTCTCTCTCTCTCTCTCTCTCTCTCTCTCTCTCTCTCTCTCTCCCTCTCTCTCTCTCTCTCTTAATTTCTTTCCAAATTATTTTTCTTTCTCTCACATATTTATGGCCATAACATTTTGAGAGACATTATTGAGTTTAGTGAGGAAGTTGTTAAGGGAAAAGACATTATTGTAAATTTGCCAAGATTTTTTTTCCTTTTGAGTAAATTATTTTTCATTATGAAGTAATTGTTTAGGTTTGGAGATAAACCTATATAAAATCTCTTTGAGGGATTAGTATAAGTATCCACTTAGTTCGTGAGCTCCACCATTTGAAGAAAAGCTCTCCTTTTGTGTTTGTGAAAAATCTTCACATCGGCTCTTTAGCTCATCCATGTACAAAAGCTCAATCGGTTCAGGATCAGTATGGTATAAAATATTGATTCAATTTGTGGTTAATCCGTATAAAAGCCCAGTTTAATTCGAATGATAACCAACTAAAAAATTCAACTTGGTTCAAGATAAGTCCGTGCAAAATATATGTTTAGCTTAGAGACTAACCGCTCGGAGCTCTGTTTATTGTTTGGCATTAATACTAGCCATTTAATTTCTTTGTTTGTTTTTTGGTTTGAAGTTAACCTGCAAATTCACTTTCCTTGTGTAAAGAGATTCATGGGATTAACCTTTTAAAAGCTCTCAAGCATTATTAGATACTCTCAAAATCAATGCTTGGGGAGAGGAGTGGGTAATTTCCTTAAGACCAAATCTCTATAAATCCCTGGTGTTATCTCTCTTCTCTTAACATTTTTACTTTCAACTTATTTTCTTTCCGCTGCATATCCGAACATTTTTATTAAAATGTTTTCAAATTCTAATTTAGAATACAATTTTATTTTTGAACATTTGTTTTGCAAACCTCCACATTTCATCACTCTCTTGTGTATGGAGTCACACGTTCAATATTATGCAATCTTTTCATTGTTTATCAGTGAAATTTAATTTGTTAACTTGATCAGAAATATCAAAAAGGCCTCACGTTAATCTTTAGGTGGTACTTTAATTTTTGTTAGAGGGATTTCCATGTCACACCCCTTTATCTCCACTTCTGATATAAGGTATCATGGTCAGCCTACTCTTGACTTTTGGCGTCCTTTCACGCTGTCACATGGTTACTAGTATGATGCTATAAGTTCTAGCTTCATAGTACATTTAATGTTTCTCCCCCAAAATTGAGGCGTGATAATTAAGGCACGTGGAGTTGTTATGTGATGATTTACAACATGGGGAATCACTATTATAAATATTATATTTTATGACAAAATTTTCACCTCACCCAACAAAAAACATAGGTAAAATTTAAAGACTTGCTATGTTATTTTTTCTAAGAAATTATCATCCATTCCCTCTGTTTAAGAACAAAACCGAGGGGTAAATTAATTCTGGGTGTTTGCATTGAGTCCTAACAACTGTAATTTTTGTTTTTTCTTTAAAAGTGGCACTTTTCTTATTGTTTAAGATTTTATTTTATTTTTAAATATTCTATTCCCTCATTTTCTCAAATAACCGAGGGATATGATACTCAGATTTTACTATTAAAGGATTCCTTCACTAAGTTTTACCCTAAACCTAACTCACATGTTTAGTCGCGTCATACTCTTGAACATCATTCTTTAGGATGAATTGCAGGAAAGAAATTTTTTGTTCTGTGTTGTTGTTCTTCTTCCACCAAACTTTAACAAATCGTTTTTCTGTTCTTGCAATCTATCTCATGTAACAGTGTTGTTTTTGTTGTTGTTGTTGTTATTGGCGTCGTCGTCGTCGTTGTTGTTGTTGTTATTTCCACCTCTTGCCAATTTTCAATGTAAAACAAAATATTTATTTTTTGGAATAACATTCCAAGGTTGTTAATCATAGAAAACTTTATATAATATATATTGATTTCTTCGATTGACAATGTTGAGAAATTTATTCTTAATCATATTGCTAGATAAAAAAACTGGTGAATGAGAAAAATTGAAAAAGGAAAAAAGCCATATTACTTTAATTTTTTTCCATTCACCACTTTTTTTAAAATAGAAGTAATCTATACATCGATTCTTTTAGAAATCAAGGTTAAAAGTATCAAATTTATTGTATTTTTTTTTACCTCGGGTTTGAGTCATAACCAAAGGGAAAAATAAATGTGTTTCTTTGCAGTCCTTAAATATTTTTTTGTCATCCATTTAGTGAGTATCAGCGCTTAAGACACCACAGTTAGTGATCCGCGTGAAACCTAAAAGACATTCATTTAGATGACTCATGCCATATTGTAAAAGCATTATAAATATCAAAAATATTTCATGAAAGCATTTGTTATGAAAACATTAAAATTTATAGAAGCTTGAAAAAACTAAAAATGATGGATTGCAAGAGCAGAAGAATAATTGGGTTCGAGGTTTGTGTTTTTAAATAATCATATAATTGAATATTTATTTTATTTATCTTTTTTTTTTATATTAGAAACAAATGAAAACAATATTCAACATTTGATTTTCCCCAATATTCAAAGAAACAAATATCTGACATTTGATCTTCACTAACAGTGATGATGATAAATCAAATTCAAAATTTGTTATATATTTTTACTTTAATATTTTGTGTAAACAATGTAATTTGTAAACAATTTAATTTAATATTCTGTGTAAACAATTTAATTAATGCCTTTGTAATATTCTGGTTGTCATAATTACTATAGTTTATCTTTTTTCTTTGAAAGAGAATCGTCTTTAATTTGTTATGTAAATTGCTCTTTGCTTGTTTGCTCGCTTTCTACCATATTGATAGGTTTGATTTAATCACATGTCTCTTCAATAAGAGATTTCCTTCCTAAGGGGTGTCCAATTTCTTTCCTTGCTCTAAAAATTGGGCTTTGACATAAGGTTGACCTCTTTGGAGGACTCTTCAACTTTACAATGACTAATCAAAGAGAGAAATTCCCTTGTCATCGTTGGTAGCTCATTTATAGGCTTCATTATCTTATAAGGAATATCCTTGTTGGGCTATGCATTTTGCTTTTCACGTGCGCATCGATCAAACATGTTTGTTAGTCCGACAATATTATTTTTTATTTGAGATCTTTATTTAAGACGGTGTCACAGAGTTCTGTATATATATGTTTTGGAGGGCTTTGATAAACTATCAAAATTTAAATCATATTGTTACAGTTGTCTAAATATTAAAAATATATTAATCATATAAACATTTATTTATCATTATCTACAAAAATATAAATTCAAAATAGTTTTAAAAAAAAACTTCTATTTTTTTATCTCTCTTTCTTCAAATCCACCCCCCTTCAAATTACCCAATAAAATTTAGAGTTCAAGTGAAAGAGTAGACACATAATGCATAACAAGGGTAATATAGTATCATGGTACGAGTCATCTTGATATAATACACGATTTCTGAAACATAATTTAGGTCCATCTCAAGTGTCTATTGGACCATAGTTCGATGTAGTCAATGTAGTCATCTACATATGACCCATTAAATGTGCTAATTAATATATTTTTGACTATTGATTTTATTTTATTAAAAAATAAATGAAAAACATAAATTGGAGAGAGATGAATAAATGAAATATAAATCTTGTGCCCATTCTTATATTATACTCCATCCTTCATACAATAAGGATTCATTTATAAAATAATTTTATTTTAAAATAAATGTTTTTTTTTTTTACAATTTTCTTAATAAGTGTGTAACGGTCAATTGAATCACTCAATATTATTATTTTTTTTGGCAATCATGCAAAGAGATCTCGTCTAATAGCATTAGAGATGACAAAAATATTCATATCCGCGGATATCCACGAATAAAATCTGTCACGTGTACGGGGCATATAGTTTAATAGATATCCACGGATAAAATAAATCGATATTCAAATATCAGTTTATTAATAGATATGGATATGGGTTTAATGTTACCATACCTGCGGATATCCATATCCGTTAATAAATTATAAAAATTATTTAAATATTATATTATTAGTTTATTATATTATTCCACCATAACTCACAATCACAATATCATTATTTTATTGGTTAAAAATGAAATGTATGGGATATAATGCTTTGGTGAAAATGAAGGAAATTAATTTGATAAAATTTCGTTGTTAAAATGAGACATTTGTATGAATGTTATGCGATAATAACGTCTTGTGTCTTTAAAAGAAACTGAAAATATTTTTTTCAAAACATAATTTTAGAAAAATATTGTTATCCATGGATATCTGTAAATATCCGCAGATATCTTAAAATCCGCGGATTACCCGTTTAGCGGATATCCATACGGATATGGAGCGGATATGAATATCATATTTATCCAACAAGGCGGACACAGATATCATACTATCCATGCCCATGAATATCCATTTACATCTCTAAATAACATCTCAAATCACTTTTAAACCTAATTAATTTTATAAAATTAATTTATTTAAAATCAATTTTTATTATCGTAAAATCTAACAGATTTCTAATATATTATTTGTTTTGTCTCAATTTGAGATGCTTTATCTCAAAATCACGATATTTTTCCATATCTACAAAAAATAAAGTCTATTTTGTAACTTCTAGAAAGCCATGGAAAAACTAATACTGGGTGTGCGCTTGAGCCTAAAAAAAATGTTTAATTGATATCATAAAATTAAGGGTTAAATAAGTTTTTAGTCCCTATAAATATGACACTTTTCACTTTTAGTCCTTACAAAAAAATTCGTCGAACTTTGGTCTTCCTAAAATTTTCCGTCACGATTTTTGGTCCCTCCCGTTAGATTGCACTAACGGAGGCTTACGTGGCACGTCACGCTTGACGCGACGTCAGGTAAAGTCAAAACTAAAATAAAAAAGACAGATTGCGGGGATTTTAAACCCCCTTAAAATAACTTAAAAACAATAATTTTAAAACACCAATTCCCACCGTTGTCCAATTCCCAGCAATAACATTTATGGGGACAGGAGTCCCATCCAATAAACATATTGCATACAGGTGCACTTATATGTTGAGATAAAACCTATAACAAATGCAACAAGAAAAATAAAATCTAACCTCAACAAATTCAAGTAAAAAAAACCAACTATTACTAATTTCAAGTTCAAGAAGTGGACACAAAGAAACTCTAACTATAGACGAATAAAACTCTAATGAAATGCACAATTGAAGTATCAACAAAAAAAAACTCTTCTATCAAACATTAACATACTAAACATAACACGCAGTTCCTCAAGCAAGCAACATAATTCTTCAACTAATAATGAACAATAATCCATGAAGTGACTAGGAAACATAAGATTTATAACACAATCAGAAATTAACATACAAGTTGCAGTCAGGGGGTTAAAAAGATTCCATGAAAAAGATGATCAATTCTTTATGCTATGAGTCAAGAAGCAGAAAGACAAATTGTAATTGATACATTTGTTTCCAATTTACCAAAAAATAAAACACTATAAAGGTAAAGATGTTATATAGAATATGTATTCAAATAATGTAACATTTAATTTGTTTCAAATAAAGATGTTAATGAATACAAATTAATAATTTCTCGCTATTAAAAGGTTGGTTATTTAATATATATTATTTCAAACTGCGATAAAATCAACAAGAACCTGCAAAGTGGTCTTTCGAGTCACACACTCTTTTTGAATGTACTATGATTGATATTTTTTTTGTCTTTATTGTAATTATTTTGTAACTTAATAAGGTTGCTTTTGGAAAAATTTGTTGGATAACTGTCTAAAGTTTTGAATTATTTTCTCTGTTAAACTTAGAATTCAAGTCTGCATAATGTTTGCTTTTCACATATTTATTATGGTTTCACAAACTATTTTAATCTTTCAATTATTTAGGGCAAGGTTGAAAAAAATAAGTGGCTAACTACTGTTAATGGTTCAATTTAAGAAGATAATTGAATTGGATTTTCAAATTAATTACAGAATTAAATTTATATTAAGTTATTTAAAGGGGGTTTAAAACCCCCGCAATCTATCTCTTTTTTTTTAGTGTTGACTGTTACTGACGTGGCGTGACACATGGTGTGCCACGTAAGCCTCCGTTAGAATAATCTAAGGGGAGGACCAAAATTCGTGACGGAAAATTTGTGAGAATCAAAATTCGATAAAATTTTTTGTAGGGACTATAAGTGAAAAGTGTCATATTTATAGGGACTACTAACATATTTGACCCTAAAATTAATTTTTCCAAAAGAAATATTCAATTGATTTTCGAATATTAATTTGAGTAGCTAAAGAAAAAAATTTATATTTAAATACACAAGTAATTTAAATATTAAATTTGAATGTAAAAATTATATTTAAAATTAAAAAAACTACTAATCACATTTTCAAGTTTGATTTACTTATATGATAAAATTAATTCCAATCTTGTTGCGAAATAGAATAGTATTTCAGCATAATTTTCATAGTTCAATCACACCTATAAGGAGAACAAAGAACAGTGAGAACAAAAATAAATAGCAAGTAAAAATCAACAATAAGACATCAATTTAATTTAACAGAAATATAATAAACACAATAATTTGTTTATCTAATTCAATCAAACCATCTACTAAGGGGTAACTCTCTCATACACAATACTTCAAGAATTATTACAAAAGAGTTACAAAAAAGTATTCACCCAAATTATAAGAACACTTTTAAGAATTTACTCTTACATCTCTAAGATTATAACTACGATTTCCAAACCCTTCTCTTTGTCTTCAACTCTAAAATTCTAAAGGTTGTGATAGCAAACATGAAAGAAATACATATTTATAACTGTTAAAATTTAATGGATCCATAACAAAATCAAAACATAACTCATAAATGACGAATCCACGAACTAAAACAACGAAACCCGATACACGCAAACTGAGAAAATTAGGGGTGTTTGTGGATTGGTATAGTTTGGTTTTGAAAGAATCTAATACTCAAACCGATTAAAATTATATGGATGAGTTTGAATTAAAATTGCAAATGTTTGCGATAAAGTCCAAATCAAACTGAAACAAGAAAAAATATGTTTGTTTGGATTGGATTGATCAGATTGATTAAAAAATGCAAAAGTATTAACTTATTTACTAAAATTAATTTTGCATAATAATATAAAAAATATAGTATTAATAATGTTCAAATTTAAATACTAGACTAGCAATTTTACATAATAGATTAAAAAATATCTAACCTAAAAACTTTTGAATCCATAATTAGTAATTTGAGTTAGAATCATAATAAATGTGTTTTATAACTCTATGTTCGGTTAGCACAATACACTAACAATTTTCTACTAACAAATTAAAATAACAGAACTTGTTTACATACAACATTTCATATTTTTCTTCTTGAAGTTGAATGCTTGATAGTAATTTTCATGATAATTAATTATGAATGATTCGGATAGACGGGTTTGCCCGTAGAAAATTGAAAATTCGATGCTCGAAGTGAAAAGATGCCCAATCCAAACACTATGGTTTTGTTTGGATTTGCTCAAACCAATGAACACCCCTAGAGAAAACCGTACCCTAGTTTGGACGAACCAAACTGCCGCTAAACCTAGATCAAATTTCGTGTCATCGCCACCTCGGCTCCACTACCAACCTCACTCTATGCTTCTGTGTCAGCTCTATCGCCAACCTTGCACCAGGCCAGCTCCGCAGCGAGCCTCACTATTGACTATGTCGTCTTCGTCGACTTTCAGATTGATTTCTGATTTTTAAAATCTCGATTTTTTTTCTCTTCATCATCCAAACACGTCAAAACAATTTTATATGTCTAAAATTACTTTTGACTCTCTCGATTAAGAAATCAAACATATATTTTATAAAATAAAAATTGATTTAAATGAATTGATTCTATAAGTTTAATTATGATTTAAAATAATTTAATTTTAAAACAATTTATGATTGAAGACATTCATTTAAAATTGGTTAAACAATGAACTTGAAGTTAAAAATTTATTATAAAGGCAAAAACTACTAGGCAAAATTAATTTTACTCAAAACATTTGAAAACTTCAAAACTATACAGCTTTTAGAATTTTTTTACGAAGAGCATTTAGATGAGAAGATAAAAATCTCTTACAACTAAAACCTAATAATTACAAAAGTGTTGAATTTTTTTGAAGAGTTTTGCCGTTGTAATTCTCTCCAATTTGAAAGATTAATCTCTACGATTGTGTGCAGAGAATATCAAAATTATACCAAACAATATGCTACAGAATTTAATGTCTCATCTAAAAAAGTGAAAGTTGTGTTCACAAAATGGTGTTCCAGCAACACCTATTGATTTACTATGCTTTTTTTTGTAATCTTTCTGTTACTCACAAGTTGTTATTGCAGGTTAAAATATTTGACATAGAATTGTAGTAGATCTTGTCTCTAATCTATAAACTTCTTATATACATACATCAAGCAAAAACAGAAAACTTTTTCAACAATCTGTGTACAAAACTAGAAAATAATCAATACCTCTCTATCTTCTAATCAATATTCAAGCAAAGATCCCTTAATTTGGAAGGAGCTGTGTAGGAATCATCTTCCTCCAGTGAAGATACCTCAGAGGGACAACAGAATCTGTTTTCCTTATGCATCAAACGCCAATCTTCAACATTAGTCCCACAGCAAAAATCCACACTAGGAAAAGCTCTTTTTTCAAGCATTTCTATAATCTGCTTAGTCTTACCAAGCACATAAACAGCTTCTCTAACATTATCCTCCCTCTCTTCAATTCCACTACTCAAACAAACTCTAGATATAACATGAGGCAAGTTAGTCAAACATGCACCCAATATATCAGAAACCATCACAATCACAACCTCAAAGAGCTTCTCACTAGTACTACAATCTTTCACCGCGTCTTGATTCAACAGAAGAATTGTTTTGCTTATTCTGTACATTGCATTAGAAGCCAACACTTTCAAAGGCCACGCCGAAGGACTTACCTTAATGCATATGTGATTGTATTTTGCTTTGTATTTCTCATATCTTGCTTTTGCTAAACCAGCTAGTGTCTCAAGTGTTTCTTTGGGACTATTGCTTTGAAGTGAGAGTTTGTAAAGATCAACATCTTGCCACTTTCCATAAAGATCGGTTCCGAGCCAAACGATATCGGCTGCTTTTCGAAGCTTGATTATTTTTCTATCTTGGTCTATGTTGTTTTCTATGAACTTCACATAAGGTAGTCCTTCATTTAGAGTACTAATCAAGTTTTTCACCAAGCACTTCTCAATATTTGGCATTGCAACTATAATGCTTGCTAGTGTCACTAGTGGAAGTGACCAACTATATGGAGGCTCTACATCATGTAAAGGTTGAATTTCGTCGCAATCGAATTTTCCTACTCCTTTAAAGCCTTCCAAGATTGAACACTTTTTCTCCAACAAATCAATCACAAGCTTTGGTTGCTTTTTCTCACCTTGTTGAACCCAATGCATTGTTGCATCCCAATTTTCCTTCATCATCACCTCAACCAACTCTTCCTCGCCTTCGAGATGAAGAATAAAACGGCGCAGATCATGCTTCGTGCCTGTCCCTAAACTCGAAGCACTAGAACCGAATTTCCAGCTCTTGAAATACTCAAAAAATCCCAAAACCCAACACATTGGATAAATTGAAACATACTGTGCAGCTTTACACAACCTCACATTTCCAATCTGTAGTTTAATACAGAAACACAAAACCATCAGTTTCACATCATGAGCCAACTTCCTAAACCATCGGTTACGAATCCGAAAACTAATCGGACTCTCTTTAATCACCACTAACCTATCAGTCCAATAACTTTCCACCTGAAAAATTTTCTTGCAGCTCCTTTTCCTCACATTTGGACACCTATATTTAACAGCAAAAAACCATCTAAAAGCAGGAGCAATAGTACCAACACCAACAGCCGCAGATTGAACTATAAGAATCAAGATTATAGACCACTTGTAATCCGAATCACCGCTACAAAACTTAACCGACCATGGCATCAAATACGATCGAAGCATCCCTTCGAGCAACGTCAAAGTACTCAAAACACAGAAAGCACCAGAAGCAGTACATGAAACTGATCTTCCAAGTAGAAACTGAGGACTACTTGTATGAGCCATCATCCAATATTTCATCAATTCATCTCTTAGCTTATCAGTCACATTACCAAACCCTTGTTTTTGGTTTGACTCTTCTCTCAAAGCTTCTTCATTGACCTTATACTTCAACTCCATATAATGTTTCATCTTATGTAAAGACAAAGTAGAAGTACTCATAATCATCAACAAAATAAGCATGAGAAACATAATAACACCATGTTCAATCCAAAACTCATAGATAACACCAGTTGCAAACTGGATACAGATATTAACAATCATGGTAATAACTAAAATAGCCATGGCCATAACATTCATCATGGTTTCATTATTCTGTGTGACACCAAGAGAAGGCATGGAGTTAGCCATGACAGTGCAGATTATAGCACTGCTAGAGAGTTTTGAGAGCTGATCATGACGGTGAGGCATAGGGGTGTTGAGATCAACAGAGAGTTTGACGGATATAGCGATGATGGTTAAGGAAGTTGCGTTGAGGCAAAAGTATTTGCAAGGGAACCATAGTTTGCGGGCTTTGAAACCTTTGATGAGATCTAATGAGAATGAAATGAAACAAAGAAGTGATGCTAATGCTATGTAGATTCCTATCCATGGCATAGGTTTGCTGAAACTTTTGTCGTCTAAGGTTCCTTCACTGTTGCACATGTTTTTTGCCATCTTCATTCTTCTTGACTTTTTTTTCTGATGCAAAGGTTGTGATTCTGGTTTGTTTAGGAAAATGGTGTGTTCTAGTTTAGCTACGAGTCTTTTTCCAGGTTATATGGACTAGAATATTCTAGTGATAAATTATTAAGGGGTGTAAATATGAATATGTTATTATTATATTGTGATATATTCATTTGTGTTGATTGATGATGTTTTGGACTTTTGAAAACTGTTAATATGAAATTGTGAATGCCGATGAGAGTGCAAACAAGATTAGGTGGTATAGATTAAGTGGGAAGGGGATAATTTTATTTATATTTTTCCTAAAACAATCATTCTTTTCCAAGAAATAATATACTTTTAGTAATTTAATATATTTTAAATAGTTTGTATGTTTGATAGAGTTTGAACCTCCATAATGTCGATTTGTATTTGTTAATAGGATTTTTCATGTAGATCATTTGTTTGAAGCTTTAAAGTTTGGAGTTTTTTTTTTTTTTTATTGTATTGTTTTACTATCTAAATATTTAACCCTAAAAAAAATGTAACAAATATATAGAGAACTCCTCCTCTTCTTTTCTCAATTCTCTTGTCTTATTCATTCCTTATCTCCTATGTTCTCATCATTGTTACAATAACAACTCTCATTTGTTCATTTTCATTGAAAAAAAAACAAATCATAGAGAAAAAAAAAGATAAACACAATAAAAACACAAGAGATTAACTTGGAAACTCCAAAACCAGAGAAAAAATCACTAACTAGAAAATAATATTGTGTGAAAATTGTTACAACACATAGACTACCCTCAACCACCTCAAAGCCTCACTACACTTGCACTCTCCAAAGCAAATAATTAATTATCTCTCACAACACTCTAACACAAGAGTATAAGAGAAAATATAAAAAGTTAAATACAAACTTAAAGTGTTTTTTACTAGTGCATCTTGTAATGAAGAACTTGAATCTTTTATATAGCTTTGGTCTCCTTCTTCCTTTACAAAACTAAGCAATGTGAGATTTCTTCAACATGTATATTTTCAACCGACCCAACAATCTCCACCTTGATTGAAAATAACACATCACTTTCATTGTCTTCACCAACAATCACACTCCACCATAAAGAGGATAGTTACTTGAAACTACAACACTCCAAGAATTTTTACATTGTCTTCACTGACAATTATACTCCAACATAAAGAGTATTGTCACTTGAAACTACACCACTCCAAGAATTTTCACATTGTCTTTACCGATAATCATAGTTCAAAAATTATCATATTCCATCTAAAGAAGAGTATACTTCACTTCAAGGTAAACCACTTCAAGAATTTCCACATGTCAAAGAAGAGCTCACAACATACTTTGCATCAATGCCCATGTGTTAATCTGCTATCAATAACTTGTCTTTTTCCATGACATCAGAAATGTCACGAGGACACACCTCATAATTTTCAGAGAAGATCATTCTCTCTCATAGCAAGCGAGACATTGCTAGCATTTGACTTAGAGCTCTTCTCTGACGCTGCCTCATCAGGACACTGTTACTTTATATGTCAAATTTTTCCACATTTCCAACATCTCATATCTGTTTCATTATTTTTCTTCACATAAAGTCTTACTCTAAAAACAAACAATGAGTTTGATGAAGTATTATCCTCCCCCTTGAATCTTCTTTCTTGAAAATAATTATACTAGAAACTTCTTCAAAACTCAGTTTCATTCTCATATATCAAAACAGGTATAATATGATCATAGAAAGATGAAAGAGACCATATGAGTCAAAGCTTTATCTTGACTCCAATTTCTAATTTATAAACAATATCATTTATAACACTTAGATGATCAGGTGTTTTTGTATGTTCATCCATACGCAAGCTATGTGACAACAAGCTTTTATTTGATGAAGACAAATTTGTTTTCATGTTTTGAATCTATGTTTTGATGAAGAAAAATATGTGAAAAAAGTTCAAGAATATGTACACTCAACTCTAGTTAAAGAAGTCAAGCTTCAACGGATGATTATGATCATGATCAAGTTTTTGTTTCAAATGATTGAATGATTATCATGGTACAAATATGCAATTTATTATCTATAGACTATAAGAGCTCAAGCACATCATTCAAAATCACTTTAAGTTATTGCATCAAGCTTTTCAAAATGCATCCTGTAACTTAGAAAAAAAATCGGTTTTAAGGTTGTGACAATCGATTGTCACTAAGATGCAATCGATTGTCACTAAGATGCAATCGATTGTCATATGTCTCTATCATCCAAATTTCACATTTTTAAGCATGACAATAGATTGTTGGGGTATGTGAAATCGATTGTCATGGTGTTATTTAAAACTTTGTTTAGCGTTGAAAGTAATACAATTGATTGTCATGATATGTCCAATAGATTTTCATATGCAATTATTTGAAAAATTCATAAACATGTTCCCATATCTTCCTTGCACACTTTCATCGTATCTTTTTCAAATCAATGCCAATTAATTATCATGAACATTTTTAAAGCATTGTCATGATTTTTAGGTGTCTCTTGTGCAATATAAATTACAGAATTTTTCATTATAAAACTCACCTCTTTCAAAATACTTTCCAAACAATTCATCTACATATATAGTCATAAATTTCAAGAACTTTTAACATTATGTTCAAATCATTCAGAGATACGTTTGTGCGCACTTAGAGCTCATAATTTGAATTGTTGTATTTGAAAGGGAAGAAACTTTGTTAGAATTTTTTTGTGTTTCAAAATTCTACTTAACTAATATTACTAATTCAAAATTACCTGTAACTTGGTGATTTTGCTTGTTTGCCAAGTTTGTAGAAACAAATGTGTTCTAGAGAAAGTATGGTTCTTTCTCTTTGTTGTAAAATCAAAAGGTGGTGTGCCTTGTTGATTGTTGTTAGAAAATTGTATAGAGAAATCATGTGTATGCTTGTACAAATATCTAACAGTAGTGGAAATCTCTTCTATGAGTGAGAGGATTGAAGTACTATCGTTTGATAAGGGGAACTAGTATACATCATTGTGTTATGCACTTTACTTCACAAGTTCATCAACATATTTTAGGAAAATAAGAACATACGAACCATCACTTAAAAACTATAAAAATCTGGAATTAAATTTTGATATAGCCCTTTAATAGTTATGGAGCTGCTGCTTTACAAGCTATGGAACTGCTCCTTTAACAATCGATTTGATATACCAAATTTAATTTACCTATCAACATATTCGCAAAAATATTCTTAACCAAAGACATGCAGATTACTCGATGCTCTCAAATCTAGTTCCTCTCACTTCTCGTTGTCCATGTTGGTAATGTTTCCTTTCAATGTCTTGTGTAATTCTGGTTGCATCTAAACATCTTTGACTTGAATTATCCACACAACAAAATTAATTCTTCCATCAAATTTCTCTAAGGCAATCTTCATTCCACTTGAAAAACTTGACATTACAATCAAAACCTTTCTTGCGGCAAAATAAAATTTTTTTCCACCAATAAAAAGTATAAATTTCTTTTCTGGTGTGGAAGATCAGACAAAACTGCAACTGCAAGCATACTAAAAAAATTTAGCTCTCACCAAACCAAGGCTCTTTATACCACTTGTTAGAAAAAAAAAACAAATCATAGAGGAAAAGAGGATCACAATAACAACACAAGATATTAACGTGGAAATTTTAAAATCGGAGAAAAAATCACAACCGTTGTCAAATGCAGGGCCGACCCAATCACCGTAGAGGCCTCGTTCTAATTTCAAAAATGTTCCAAATTTAAAAAATAAATACAATTATAATAACTAAAAAACATAAACAATATAATTATGTACTAATCAATAATGTATTTAATTATAATTATTTCGAGTTTTGATTTATCCCAATTTTTGTATGTATTTCCTATTAAGTTTTTATCATAGCATTTTATTTATTTATTGAGTTTTTATTATAATATTTTATTTATTTCAATTAGTATATATTTATGAAGTTGTAAGTTGTAACACTGGGGCCTCTCAAAATTTAAAATCCTACGTTGTAAGTTGTAACACTTCTTGCATTTGCACAGAGTCAGCCCTGGTCAAAAGATAAAAAAAAAAACACATAGACTACACTCAATCACCCCACCCCAAAAGTACAATACATCCGCGCTCTCTAAAATAAATTTTTAACTATTCTTCATAATACTCTAACACAAAAATACAAAAATATAAAAGAAAATATAAAAAATCAAATATAAATTTAAAATACATTTGACTAGTATATTTTATAATAAATAATTTGAATTTTTTATATGGTTTTAAAGTCACTCTTCCTAAATAAAACAAAACAATATGAAAAAATTTCAATACATATTTTCAACTTACTCCTCGGCAATGCAGCAACAATTTTTGACTGTTTCTTGTCCTGCTGCAAAGGTTGATTCTGGGTTATTTAGGAAGAATGGTGTTTTCTAGTCTAGCCACAAGTCTTTTTCTAGGTTATATGGACTAGAATATTCTTGTGATAAATTATTAAAGGATGTTAATATGAGTATATCATTATTATATTGTGATATTAGTATGATTTGTGTTGATTGATGATATTTTGGACAGCGTTGAAAACTGTTAATATGAAATTGTGAATGCGATGAGGGTTCAGACAAGATTAGGTGCTATGGAATAAAACGTCAAAGATTAGGTGCACATTCATTCACGAAGGAGTATGTGACGTAAGGCGGAATTTTCAATTCGACTTGGTGTTGTTTTCAACTTTCTATTAAGTCTAAATTGAGATTTGAGACAAAAAGAATCATGAACAAAAATAATGTTATTACAACAAAAACAAGTTTAATAACTTTTATAAAAAAAAAATACTGATACTACTAAATAATTAATTTTATTTTTTAATTATTAATAAATAAATAATTCTATTATATATGTTATATACGGTGATGCGGGATAATTAAAAATTACTCCGGCCTTATTTATATGCAAAAATTCATTTTTTAGGTTCATTGAGTTATTAATGTATCTGGTCTACTATAGATACATTTATTACTTAATGAACTTAAAAAAGAAATCTTTACTTATAAATAAGGCCGGAGGGAGTACCATAAAATTTAATTTAATAGCATAGATTTTATCATTCTAAAATGAAAACTTTTATACTTTCCCATACACAATGCCTTCTCTATATCTTCTTCACTCTACGTAATCATTCTTTTATTTTTCTCTCTCATCAGTAACTTTTATTATTATTAGTAACGGCCTATGTTGCAAGTTTAAAATTTTCATTAATAGTTGTCAAACTTATGATGATGTAATTGAAAAAAAAAAAAAGTAAACCTTCTTTCTTTATTTTAATTTAATAAACTTTGTTCTTTATGTTGAAGCATTGACAAATGCCAACTATAGAGCATACACCTAAATAAAAACTTTATTATACTATTAAGTGAATTCAAACCAAAACAAAGTCAAAATTATGAAATAGTAGTAACTAACATCATTTGTTTTGTCTCTTTTCATTGCAACAGATAATTTGTATTAAACAAAAAAATTAAATTGATTGTAAACAAAAAAAAATTAAATTGATCAATGATGAAGGTAACAAGAGTTTCTTGCAAATAGAGTCGGAAAAAAAAAATACGGTTGAACTTTTATAGCAGTTCAAAAATAAAGTTCGAGCAAACCAATATGTGAAAAAGATATAGAAAAGGTATTGTGTGAAAAGTATAAAAAAAAATTATTTTATGAAAATATAATTTAAACCATTAATTAAATTTAATGGTGTAATTTTTATGGTTCATCCGTAAATCCCTCACCTTAGCCGTCACCGATATATATATATATATATATATATATATATATATATATATATATATATATATATATATATATATATATATATATATATATATATATATATATATATATATATATATATATATATATATATATATATATATATATATATATATATATATATATATATATATATATATATATATATATCATATAAAAGAAATGATATAAATTATATAAAAGAGAAAATTATCATTATAAAAAAATTATATTTAATTTTTAAATTTTTTAGATTAATATCAATATTTTGGACATTTTAAATTATAATTTTATTTTTAAATATTTTAATTTTAATAAATTAGTTATTAACTATTAACTTTTTAATTTAATTTTTGAATTTTTTTGTTTATTTATATTTTCTAAATGATAAATTATTAGTATATAGTAACACTCTTGATTGTACTTGAATTCTGACCTCCAACTCCTTTCAACTCTTAACTTAATTGTTGAACTATATCTCTCACTCGTTTCTATATCATATTTGATTTTGGTTTTTTTTATATTTTAAAATTTATTTTATAGAGAAAATAAGTAATTTATTTTCTTATCATATCATGTTAGTTTTTACCCCAACTCAAATTTAAGATAATAATTTACACTAGAGAGGCATGA
The DNA here is from genome assembly GCF_029867415.1 of Vicia villosa. Lineage (NCBI taxonomy): Eukaryota > Viridiplantae > Streptophyta > Magnoliopsida > Fabales > Fabaceae > Vicia > Vicia villosa. Next base: position 52,250,153 of record NC_081180.1, read on the forward strand.
TATGATAAGTGTTTGGATTAACTTATCATATCTTGTGTTATCAAACATTAGATTCTTATAAGATATGATACAATTATGAGCCGACCAAAGGTCCAAATAGCTAAGGTATAAATCTGCTCAAATCTACTCCACACGATCCAAGGTATAAAAGTCACTTCACACAAAATAAAAGGTACTTTCATCTTATATCCACTTTTCGCTTCAATCATCTTAAATCTTAAACAACTTTTTGTGTCGAAGTGTTAACCTTGCAATTTTATCTCGCGCCATCGTATCAGAGATCAACACCACCGATTCATAATTCCTCACCACCTACTTCAACTATTTCTGGTTCCAAGACAGAACAATTACGTCGTATGTGAGAATTGATGTATGATTCCTGTGATTTTTGTGATGTCACATTCGCTCTTCAATCCTCCATTTTAAAACCTTCTTAGGTTGCCAAATTAAGATCATTCAAAGCGAAATACGAAGATCCATCATGTTCGATACAATCAAGCATCATTTCAACTTTGAATCCTTGCATTTTTGGACTTCTGATTCTCGCGGAAAATCCAGAAGTGGGTAATCCTATATCTAAACTTACATCTGTATCATAATCACCTCTAATCACATACCAAAGGGCCTGAGCACCTTCTTTAGAAGGCAAAAGACCTCCAAGCGATGAACAAATGTCATATCCACCAAAATCGCTAGATCGCGATGAAGTAAATTGAACTCTGAAAAAAGGATTATCGGCGATCGAAGTAGCTACCATCGTGAATCGTGTTATCCTCCTCTATGGTGCAAATTGCTATATAGATTAGCTTTAGTCTATCATATCTCATTATCACAACTTAGATCCATAACGCTCGTATACTCTGTGGAGATTTATGATTAAAAAAAAATTGAAAATTAATTTAAATAATATTTAAGAACTGAAACTTAAAACTCATTGAAATAATCTCTAATATTTTTATATTATAGTTTCTTAAATTTTTATTTTTACATTATCATTTAATTTATATTTAATAATTAAGACTTATTTAAAAAAAATACAACTAGAAATATATAAAAAGAAATGCGATAATCCCCTCCAAAATCAAATAAACCTAAAGCAGTTCATTTGCGTCCTATTGCGGATAAAATTATTCATTTGCTTGCTTCCTGATAAGGTGTTCTTTTATCGTTTGCCGGCCGCGTAGAGCTTGTGAAGTCCGTCATTCAAGGTATGCTCACGCATTCCATGGTTATTTATTCGTGGCTGATCTTTCTTATATGAGATGTTGAGCGTGCGGTGAAAAGGTTCATAAGGAGCGGGGAAACTTCTAAGAATAAAATCATAACGGTGGCTTGGAAGAATATGTGTTTTCCTTTAGCGGAAGGTGGGCTTGGGATTCGGTCGATCATCAGCTTAGATGACGCATACAATCTTAAGATGGTTTGGGATTTACATAACTCTTGTTGAACCTTTGGCACAATTGCTTAGGCAGAGAGTTTTTAGAAAGCAGAAAATCATCAAGCATCACATATTTTCTTCCATTTGGTCCAGCATTAAGTCGGAAATGCCGACTGTGGAGAACAACACCTCTTGGTTGCTGGGTTTGCGATTCTAATATCAGTTTGTGGTACAATGCTTGGTGTGGCAGCCCGCTAAATAATGAGGTGGTGGATGCGGCTGTTATCGTCGATCAAACAGTCAGCAATATTATAACTGATGGTAAATGGGATTTTTCTAAAGCTGTCTCTTGCATACCAATAGTGATAAAGGAGATAATTTCTGGCTGCCATATTCCCTCCGATCTTCGTCCTGATTCGAGAGTTTGGGTGCACTCTGCTAATGGGGAGTTCTCTTCTAAAATAGCTTATGAGTTTAAGAGACCAAAAGGGATGCTTAAGGAGTGGTGGCAGTGGCTTTGGTCAAAATCAATCACACCTTCGAAGTCATGCTTTGTTTGGAAGCTCTTACATAATAAAGTGCCTACGGACGAACAATGGCGGAGAAGGAATTTTGCTTTTCCTTCTTAGTACGATCTTTGCGATGAGGCGGAAGAAACAACACCCCACCTATTTTTTGACTGTAAGTACTCCTCTCAGCTTTGGAATTGGTTAGGTTTAAAACTTAATTTCTCCTACCTTATTCTTTGTTGGAATGATGTTTGGAGTCTTTGCAATAATTTTGGGGCTGGTCAATGCAAATCTGTTGTTGGGGCAATCGTGATTTACGTCTTAAATGTTATATGGCTGGCTAGAAATAAGATTAGATTCCATAATGCTAAGATGAATTTTTCTGCTGCCACTTCTTACATTATGGTAGTAGTTTCTTTGGCTGGTAGTGTTTCTTCGGTGACAAAAAATTTGAATATGCAGGATTTCATCATTCTCAAGAGTTTCAAAGTCACTATCCGTTCACCTAAAGCTCCTGTTATTATGGAGGTTATTTGGAAGCGGCCTCCAAGAAATTAGATAAAAATTAATTGTGACGGTGCCTCATCTTCATCTTCGGGTTTGTCGGCTTGCGGTAATATTGTGAGAAATAGTGAGGGAATTTTTATGGGAGCCTTTGCTTCTTCTTTGGGAGTTTCCAACTCCCTCATGGCCGAACTCTCGGGAGCAATGATTGCTATTGAGTTCGCTTATGAGAATAATTGGAATTTCATTTGGTTAGAGACCGACTCTACAACGGTGATTAAAGCGTTCAAGACCCCTTTTGTTGTGTCGTAGAATATTAGAAATAGATGGGTGAATTGTATAAATATAGTTGCTAATTGAAATTTTGTGGTTTCCCATATTTTTCGGGAAGGAAACACTTGTGGAGACAGTCTAGCCAACATAGAGCTTAGTCTTAATGGTACTACTTATTTTTACTCCTGTTAGCTGAAGATTTCGTTTTGTAGTATTTATCCTTCGAAGAAGTAGAAAATCGAAGGAAAGATGGTTACTGATGGCCATCCCTTAAAAATAAAAGAATGGCTACTGATGGTCATGCTTCGAGAGTAAAGATTTCTAAGTTCGCTATGAAGATAATGAATACTGAAAGCTAGTGAAAAGTATGTGTCTTCGGGGACTTAGACAAATTTATAAATATATTCAAGTATTACTACTTAGCGTGTTTTTTTTTTCGTAGTGTTTGTTTAATACACTGCCACGCGTCGAAGACAGACTCAGGCGGGAAGATTTGAAATTCGAAGACGGTTTCGTAACTGTCCAAGTAACAGATGGCATCGCTAGAAGTTCTTATGAGAAACGTGGCAGCAGATTAGTATAGGACTGTTAAGGTCGAAACTAGTATAAATAGGAGTCTTAATGTTAGGATTCTGTGTGTTCATTTTGTACAAATCACTCACATATTTACTCAAGTATCAAGCGTTAAGAGAAAGAGTTCGCTGAGAAAATGTACGTATGACACCACCGTTTTAATACATGTGTATTATCCTTTGTTTTTAAATATCTTCCAGAATTACTGCATTTCGTTTACTTCTTGCCATTTACATTTCTGTATCTTTACTTTAATGTCATTTACTGTCGAATTACTTTCATGTTATTTACTTTCAAAGTCTTTAACATTTCTGCAGTTTAAGATTCTTTACGTTTCAATAGTCCTTTTAATTTTCTATGTTATGTTACTTACCTTTTCGTTGAAGTCACATTTA